>NW_011499877.1:66603-147477 GCF_000495115.2 Populus euphratica | reverse complement strand
CCCCAATAGGCCAATATGGAATATATTTATTTTTGTTGTTGTGATAATAGCTTAATTCTTCCTAAATAAAGTTAAAACAACCAGTATTCTCATGTTGCGCTGCGGTCTAAAAAGAGATTTGTTAAAATTTTTAAAGTTAATTTTTTAATTTTAATATATTTATTAATAAAAAAATATTTTAAAAACTAACCGTTAGTATATTTTTAAAAACCAGTAAAAATAGAAATAGATATGGAGTATCCTTGGCTATGAAAACAAGGAAGCAGGTAAATTTTTTTAAGATTTTTTTTTTTATTTTTTAGAAAATATATTTTATGAGTCTAAATAAACAAGTAAAATTCTGACTATTCTAAATTTTTATAAAAAATATATACTCTAACTCCAACTTAAAACTTATTATAAAGATTTCAAATACTTTATTGTCATACCATGTACGCTTGGATTGAGAATCTAAATTGAGCTTTGCAGTTGAGGAAGGGGCACTGAATAAAGGTAGGAGTATATATTATGCGGATGCAGCGAGGAGTGAGGATTTTGCAACTTTTTACCTTTTCTCTTTCATTAAAGTGTTCAGGAATCACGATTCAAAACCTATCATCATTTAACATGGCGAATGCAGAAATGAAGATTTCATTCTAGTGTTCTTATTGGATAAAAAAGCTTATGCTATGCAACACAAATACTCCATTTTTTTTGTGTGTTTTAATTTTTTTAAAATATTTTTTTACTGTTTTGAAATTATTGTAATGTGATAATATTAAAAATAACTCTTTAAAAATAAAAAAAATATTATTTTGATATATTTTCTAATAAAAAATATTTTAAAACATAATTGTTGCTATACTTAGAAACACATCTGAAATATAATTTACAAATAAAATAAAAGCATTAAGTAGCTTGGTTGGTGAAGTTATCTGTAACTGCGTTTCTCTAAATCTTGATTTTTTTGAAAAAAATTATTTTTTTAAAGTTTTCTAATAATTTTATCATGTTAATATTAAAAATATAAAAAATAATATATAAATATATTTAAAAATAAAAAATATTTTAAAAAATAATCTCCCATACACTATCACTATCAGATAACATCTCCAGGCAGCAAGGCTAGTTTTGGTAAATCATCCTACCAAGTTGATCCTTGAGTTTGGTGTTTTCAGTCCTTTTTCTTGCTGGCAGATGCATCACTGTTTTGTCGTTCTTTAACCTCTCGGAATTTCACACCCAATATTCAATTCTTACCTCTCATGCATGATCCCATATATATATATATATATATATATTGCAGTCTGGGTGCTTATCTTCAACCCAGTGGTGGTTAACAAGGCATAACCAAGCGTTGGTGTCTAGCTTTGCACCTCTCTCTTTAGGGAAAAAGCAATGCGTGGTGGTATGGTAATTGTAATTTTGGAAAAATCGCAGTGGAAACATGAGATTCATCAAAGAATTTATTATTTTCTGTTTTTTGGAAAGTTGATTTATGTGATATTACATGAACAAGTGGTTGTATAAGTGGTAAAAAAGTTTCGAATTACCATAACAATAATTTCTTAATTATAATGAAAAAGAACTTCATCATTCAATAAACGAAGAACAAGAAAAAGAAGAATGATAACCGATGGGACCTTCCAACACCTCTATTGATTTGAGGATTAACCCAAAAACATAGCCATCATTTAGGATTTATTTTGTTGATAGGAAATTGGAGTCCTCACCTCTATGATTTGAGAGTGACTGATTTAGTTTAATTAACTCATGATTGAGATTTAGAAAATTGGCATTATTCAGGTCGATGTTTTTTCTTTTCTTTTTATTCCAAATATTTATCTCTTTATAATTATTTTATTTGAAAATTAGGCCAACCGTTAAGAGTATTATTTTCAGTCTCCGTCTATCTCTCTCAGAGTCTCTCCCTCTTACATAAGTCTCTTATATGTTTTTGTTTTATTGTGGAGGACCAGGAAAAGGAGGCTTGTATATTTATGCTTAGTCACCACACATTATCTCAACTCATTCACCCCAGAATCCTTCCATTGCTTCTTCACCTTCTCTGCTTGCTAAGACTCTCTCAGCTCTCTCTCTCTCTCACACACACTTTTGTTCATTTTACAGCCCTCATTTCTCTGTAGCTGTTCCCTCTGTCGTCATTTTCTGCTTTTGCTCTCTCAGTTCATGTAACTGTACCCCGAAACTACAATCTTTGAAAGAGTTTCCATTGTTGCTTTAAAGGGTCTTTTTTTAATAATGTGATCTTGATTAAAGTCTTGTTCTTGGTTCTTTCCTTCTTGTGTTGATGTCCATTTGCACACCGCTGTTCTAAATCAGTTTTCTTGTGATTTTAATCATGGGTTCTCGTTAGTACAATCCTTTCTTGTGTAGTCCATTTTCTTGGATTCTTAAGGTTGATGTCCCCTTCTGTTAATGCCCATTTGCCTTAAATTTGTTTTAAAAAGTTGAAAGATGCAGTATTTGGTCATGGGTTTTCGTTAGTTTGGTTGCTCTTGTTGTCTAAGCCCCTCACCACTCCAAAATTTGTTTAGTTTTTCATAATTGTAACATGTAATTTGAATCTTTCAACTGCATTCTGTTATGTTAGTGTGCTTTTTGGTGGGACTTGGTTGATGAGCAGGAAGCTTTTCTTGGTAATGAAGTAAAGAAATCAGTGTTAATGCATCCAAATCTCATTAAAATCAAACGCTAAGAAGATCTGTGCATATGGAGAGTATCTGTTCTTTCCGTTAATTCAGACTCTTTTTATTTCACTATGGATTCTGCTCGCTAGTATCATTGATTCTTAACTAACTAATTAGGTGATTTGACTCTTTGCTAAACGATTCTTTTGTTCTTGATAGCAAATATACCGATATCATTCTTTATATATTCCTAGAAATGTAAGAATCTTTAACTGTATATATTTACTTGTAGAATTATATACATACATATATATATCTCTCCAAAATGTTTAGTTCAGGATTATGTTCCTGCTTTTGTTACTTGTCTTTCTGCCCATAGGTTATCATTTTTACCTTCTTCTATGCAAGTTTAACTGCTTATAGTGGCCTCTCGAGTAGTTCATCCAGTTGGAGTCTTGTGTTTCGTGTTTTATCATAGATTAGTTTGTTGAGCCAAAACCCAATCTATCTCACTGCTTTTATATTCACCAAAACTCTGAGTTGTCATGGAGGAGACATTTGTTCCTTTACGTGGAATAAAAAATGATCTTAGAGGAAGGCTTTTGTGCTACAAGCAAGACTGGAAAGGTGGTTTACGTGCGGGCATCAGGTTCGTGACTCTTGTTACACATATTTAATCACACAAATGAGATGCTATGGTTGTGATACTTACCAATTGTAGTGGTTACTAATAGAGTATTTATGTCAATTTGAGCACAACAGAAGCTTTTTTGTATGATCAATGTTACAGATGAAATCTTGAATCCTTTATTAATCAAAGTCAACAATATTATGTCCTTCCATTTAGGATCCTTGCTCCAACAACATATATATTCTTTGCTTCGGCAATTCCAGTGATATCTTTTGGGGAACAGCTAGAAAGAGATACAGGTTGGCTGGCTTTTTTATATTGCCACTGTCCTCTTCCATGAGTATTTCAGTAGTCGTCTGCTAAGACTTTATTTTTTGTTACATGTTACAGATGGAACATTGACTGCAGTGCAAACTCTTGCATCGACAGCGCTTTGTGGCATCATCCAT
Organism: Populus euphratica; assembly: GCF_000495115.2. Taxonomy (NCBI): domain Eukaryota; kingdom Viridiplantae; phylum Streptophyta; class Magnoliopsida; order Malpighiales; family Salicaceae; genus Populus; species Populus euphratica. The sequence goes on along the minus strand of NW_011499877.1, from coordinate 143,767 downwards.
TCGATTGTCGGAGGACAGCCCCTACTCATACTGGGGGTCGCTGAGCCAACAGTGTTGATGTATGCATTCATGTTCGACTTTGCAAAGGACAGAAAGGATTTGGGGCCTAATCTCTTTTTAGCCTGGACTGGATGGTATATGACCAAAACAAACTTTCTTAGCTGATATGCGAGGTGGGATCTCTGGTGATATTCAAGAATTTTCTTATGTGTTCTCAGGGTTTGTGTGTGGACAGCTGTGTTGCTCTTCTTGCTGGCAGTGTTGGGTGCATGCTCTATAATCAACAGGTTCACGCGTGTTGCTGGTGAATTATTTGGCCTGCTTATTGCAATGCTCTTTATGCAGCAGGCCATAAGGGTGAACGCTCTTAATGAATTCACATCGTTTTATCATAAATCCATTTGACTTCTGAATTAAATGTTTTCAAATGACTGTATATCAGATTTTTCAAGAGAAATTGATTTTTTGGAAGTTCTTATATTAGATAATTCAAAAATGTAGTGGAGTTTGCATAGACTGTCTTCTCATCATAAATTAAACTTTGGGGTTTGATACTATAGGGAGTTGTTGAGGAGTTCCGCATACCCCAGAGGGAAAATCTTAAGCAGACTGCACTTCAACCTTCTTGGCGATTTGGCAATGGAATGTTTGCGTTGGTTCTGTCCTTTGGCCTTCTTCTGACTGCATTAAGGAGCCGTAAGGCTAGATCCTGGCGCTATGGTACAGGTATGAAATAGAGGTCCAAAGGCAAATAAACTTCTGTTGCATCTTGTAGGTTGAGTTTTACAGCAGTCATCTTCAATTAAGAACTTGTAGTTCTATGGTTAGTTTACCTCTTTTCCATAAGTATCAGTATTAGTGGTACCCATAATGGTCATAAGCCCTGCCCTCGTTCTCTCTCAAACCAAGGCCTCTTGAAAATGGTTTAGAAGGAGAGGGATTCATGTCTATCTTTCTATGCGTCTGATTTTTTTTCCCCTGTCATGAATTTAACAGGTCACTACATGTGTCTTGTAAACTTTTACTGACAGCCCTTCTTCATTTATTTTTATTCAAAGGTTGGCTACGAGGATTCATTGCAGATTATGGAGTTCCACTTATGGTGCTTGTCTGGACAGCCATATCATACATACCAGTTAATAATGTTCCAAGAGGGATCCCAAGGCGGCTTTTTAGTCCAAATCCATGGTCTGCTGGTGCATACTCAAATTGGACAGTTATCAAGGTTAATCCTAAAACAAAACTTCCTTGAATATTAGATGTGCAATAACTTGATTCAGAGCTTAACCTGTGCAATAATTCCTCCAAGTCCTGGAATGGTAGTGATACCTTTTCTATTGGTGCAGGAAATGGTGAATGTGCCTCCTTTATATATAGTTGGAGCATTTATTCCTGCAACCATGATTGCTGTGCTTTACTACTTTGATCATAGTGTTGCATCACAACTTGCACAGCAAAAGGAGTTCAATTTGAAGAAACCATCTTCCTATCACTATGATCTTCTTCTTTTGGGGTTTTTGGTAGTGTATTATTCAGAGACATCATTTTTTCTCATCATTATTCTACTAAAATGGTTGAATCACAGCAAGAAGGAAGAAATGTAGGCACTTCTTTTTTACATTTCTGCTGAATTTGTTTTGGACAGGTTATATTGTGTGGTCTTATTGGCATTCCTCCTTCAAATGGTGTAATTCCACAATCGCCAATGCATACGAAAAGCTTAGCTACCCTGAAACATCAGGTAATAGCCTTTCAAGTTCTAAGTTTGTATAATACATATCTGGTTTTGAGAATAGGAGTAATCCAAGTTCTTTACTGTAAATTTCTGAGTTTGGTGTTTAATGCTCAAAAATAACATGAGTGAAGAACATATCACACCTGCTCCTTTGCATTAACGTGTACATACAAGATGACTGTCCAACCATTTTTCCTTTTATGATCTGAATCATGGGCGAGGAGCTTAAATAATCAGTATTTCTAGAGGAGGAAGTTTATGAGAAACACTACTTGCATGTTATTGGCTTCCCTGCTTGTTTTCAAACTCCTTTTTGTTCATCACTGGATGTGCATTTAAATGCTTCTCTTTTTTCCCTTGACACTGATAAATGTCTATATCCATGTATCATACAGACTGTTGATTCTCATCATCTTTGTTTCTTTGCTCTCATACAGCTTCTGCGAAATAAACTTGTTTCAACCGCCAGAAAAAGTATGGGTAAAAATTCAAACCTGGGTCAATTATACCAAAGCATGCAAGAAGCATACAATGAAATGCAGACTCCATTAGTCTATCAACTGCCATCTGCCCTGGTAGATTAGCCTGCCTATGACTTTTTATTGACAAAATATTTGTTTAGTTTTCCTTTTCTTCTTTCCTTACCTTTACTTGAAACAGGGACTAAAAGAGCTGAAAGAATCTACAATACAGCTGTCCTCAAGTACTGGCTACATTGATGCCCCTGTTGATGAGACTGTTTTTGATGTGAATAAAGATATAGATGATCTTTTACCAGTTGAGGTCAAAGAACAACGTCTCAGCAATCTGCTTCAGGCATTGATGGTTGGTGGTTGTGTTGCTGCCATGCCTGTTCTGAAAAAGATCCCATCCTCAGTTCTTTGGGGTTACTTTGCTTTTATGGCCATCGAAAGCTTGCCAGGAAATCAATTTTGGGAGAGGATATTGTTGCTTTTTACTGCTCCAAGCAGAAGATACAAGTGAGTGCATGCTCGTACAGCCATATCCTGTTAACTAGGCACTCTTCTATTTTCTGTAAATTATCCTCACCTGCATTTCCCATTTTTTATTTGTTTTGTCACTATGTTTTGACTTTTAACTTGTTCATATATTGATTTTGTGTTTTAAAATCTACTGGAAGAAGATAATTCTATAATTAATAAAACCATATTTAATAAGAAATAATACTATGATGATGATGATTAATATGCCATGGCAATCCTCAGAAGAATTCGACATCTAATCCAGGTTTCTGTTTTCCAGGGTGTTAGAGGACTATCATGCTACCTTCATTGAGACGGTTCCCTTCAAAACAATTGCCACCTTCACTTTGTTCCAGACAGTTTACCTGCTTGTATGCTTTGGCTTAACATGGATTCCAATTGCTGGTGTCCTTTTTCCACTGTTGATCATGCTTCTTGTTCCAGTGCGGCAGTATGTCCTCCCTAAGTTTTTCAAAGGAGCCCATCTTCAAGACTTGGATGCTGCGGAATATGAGGAAGCTCCTGCTGTATCTTACAACATGACATTTGAAGTAAGTTCATCTCATTCGTTCTTCATTTCATTTTTCAGCTAGGCATGAATACAGCTCAGGTTTGGGCAAAAGCTGGTTTCCTGATTCTCTTTGATGATAAATTGTTCTGGATCTGCGCCATGCCAAATCCATTTGGATTTTGCAATTTGCTAGCAATTCACTAGGTCTAAATTATCACAGAGCTTATCAGACACAAATTATTCTGTGCATTCAAGTATTTGTCTTGCAGGATCCACTCTTCTTGGTGTCCGACTACATAAATATAAATTGGAGTTCAAATAGTCCTGAAGTTTTGGGTTCTAATATACAAAGCTTTATGTATCTGACAGGATCAGGATCCACAAGCCAGAACTACTAATATTGATGATGGGGAAATTCTTGATGAAATTATGACACGAAGCCGTGGCGAGATCCGCCGCACACAAAGCCCTAAAGTAACAAGTTCCACTCCAGGTTCAGTAGAGAATATGAAATCTTCATATAGTCCACGGCTATCACAAAGGGCATACAGCCCACGTGTTAGTGAACCAAGGGTTGACCGGAGCCCTAGATTTACTGGTAAGGGAGCTGAATTAAAGCAAACTCCTAGTCCTGGGCTTTCTAACCTTGGTCAAAGCAATCCTGGTTCGTCATCATGCTAAATTCATATTTCTGTTGAGTCTAGTTATCAGTATGTCGCTCGAGAGGTCGTTTGTCAAATTTATGTAATTAAGTTTTATCTTGTAGGTTTGTGTTTGTCTTCTTGGTTCTAACCATAGTATGTCTGTCAGTGTTCATTGTTCTCTACCTCCCAAAAGGCTGGGCAGAAGACACATGATAATTAAAAAATGTCATTTGCACTTTTGTTTCTTGGCTAGAATCTTCCTCTTCCTCCCTTTTGTTTTCAGTGGTGTTTACTGTTATTTGTGTTGGCCGGGAAAGCATTTAGATGATGCAGAAGTGGAAAATAAAGGAAATTATCTATCAAAAGAGCCTTGGTATGCATCAATAATTTGTGGGTAGATGCTTCACCCATGATCTAAAATGCTGGAAAAAGATTTAGAAAAGGTCATTGCCCTGTAGCAGGCCTGCAGAAGAGGGTTCTTGCAAGGGGGAATTCAGAGACTATTCTTTCAACATTTTTGCATGAAGTGACTTATCTACGAATTTGAACTTTCAACTTTGTGGTCAAAAGCACTAGACTTGAGAGAAAGCACTTAAGTTATGCATGTGAAAGTAAAACATGAGCACAAAAAAGACTGTCCTGCTTTCTCTTTTAAGATTGCAATGGTTGTTAGAAATTACGCACTCCTTGCTTTGCTTCATATACTTTCCTAGCAAGGAGACAACTTCTGCACCAATAAGGGAAAAAAAAGGCTCTTCTAGTACCAGCATCCTTCATCTAATTACTGGGAATCCTTCTTTATTTTCATTATGGAAGTGACTCCATTATTAGATTTGAATGTCTTATCTTTTCCAACCCAACGACCCCTTAACCACAGCAGTTAATATTGAATTGGTAAACGTGAGATTTGATTGCTTTGAGGGTCTTAACTAAAAATTTTTATGATCTAGTTTCAAATGTGCATCCTGATTAGCATCGTTTGACAGCAGAACCATAGAGAAGGGAGCATGTTCATGTAATAGGGCAACGCAAATAGACAGGTGTTGGATTCTTTTGTTTGTGTGCTCTCTTTTTTACTTCCTTTTCCAGGTTGTCATCTAGGGTGTTAAAATCGTAGATTAGTGTAAAAAGCCATGCAGTATGAGTTGGTGATTCAGAGGAACAGTTGTGGCCCGGGTGTTCATTTTACAGCTTCGGAATGGAAAACAGGTGCGTAGTTGTCTTGAGACTAACTGCTTTACTGAGTAGTCTTTTTAAAGTGCTCCCCTTTTTCCTAGAAAATAGTCTTCTCAGAGTTCTGACAGCTATACGGATTATGTTCATGTTTATCAAGCTTCCACCAATGGTTCAAGAATTTGTTTAGGGGAATCTCATCCAATATTCCCTCTAGCTATAGAGGGGAGAATCGCCTTTTGCATCTTGCAACTTTGCGTTAACTTTTACAAATTGTAATGGCTCAAGCCTATATATAACGAGGTGTGAGCTACCTTTTCCATCCCTTTCCATCTTTTCTAACTGATAACATTTTATAATCTTGGAATTGATCATTTCCATATTATCATATTTTCCTCAATGACCATTTCTTTTCGATTAGGTATTCTTTTGCTTTCGACTTGTGTGAGTCATGGGTGCCATCATAGTAGAACTATAATGTGACTCTAATAAATCAACTGAGTTTTTCTGCCCTAATTAGTTGCTTTCTTAATTCTTAGCCATCATCTCTAGTTAGCTGTAATTAATTATCTTCATCCTTTTGTGTATGGTGCTTTATTATTAAGACTTCAGTAATGTATGTCTCTTTGGATGTCACTAGATTTTAGCACTCGTCCATCTGCCTTGATGCATCATTTACCTTGGGATACAGAATCAAGGGCCATTTAGATGGATTTCCTAGGACTTTCTGAATGATACTGCCTATGAGCCAAGGGTACAAATGCTAGTGCTAAGCATATAATTTCTCCACTATATCTACTCTAAGCACGAGGGCCCAGATAATGCTTCTTTATTAGTCTTTTCAGTGTTTGTTTTCCTTTCTACTACACAAGTTGTAAAGATGGGGATTGATGATATATATCCACTCGGGTCCCATAGTCTCAAATGGAGACCATATCCATGTAGAAAAAAATTACTAGTGGACACTTTCATTAAGAAACAGATACTAAATCTGTGTCCTCAACGCTTCAATCATAAGCAACAACAGTGTTATCTCCGTTTAAAACTTCAGATGAAGTCAGATAGTTTGGTAGGAGTTGTGCTATGAGAATATCTTTTGTTGGTTTTATACTTTGTTGGGTGCAAGAGGAATGGTTTCTGCATCATTACTTGTTCTTAAAAGGAAAAGGATTACGAAGTGGCTGCACTGTGTATAATGATCAAAACATCTTCAGATTGCACTTGTTATCTTAAAGACTGTTCATGTAGACCGTAATTTGTTTTAGCACAACAACAGTATAGAATGATGGACCAGAACTAATTGTGGAACGCAAATATCAGAACTCAGTTGATCACGAGTTAGAACAAGCGGCCCAGGACAAGTTGCCTTTAAGAAAATCATCAGTTCATACTTCATAGTCGTGTTTTGGACGTCTGATTCAACTTCATATTTGCTTTTAACAGAGAAGCCAAATACTTCTCCGTATGCCTGCATTTAAGCTTTATGAGAACATAAGCTTAGAAATAGCTGAGGATTCCATGTTTCTTTATACTCGTTTCCTGAAAATGAATCCTTCTCTTCTGGCTGCCAACCGACCACCTAACAGCTTACTAACTACAAACAGCCACGTGTTATTCTTGGCTACCTATCTCTTAACTCTTGCTGCTACACTACTGCTTGCTTCTGTTGTACCATTTCTTCTACTAAGGCTTTTGTTGAATCGAAAGAGCATTGTTGAGAGCATAAGGTATTGATTTTCTAACTCAAATTTTCACAGCAAACAAGCATAAACATCTACAAATAAGTTTTCAATACCATTACATCTTCAAATCATCACGATCCCACTCTATCATAAGGTATTGATTTTCATCTTTTAAAATCAATAAGTTCACATTTATTATTTATTTTTAAAAACAGTTCATATTTATTTATGGTATTTATATTACCCCCATCATATATTCTAAAAATTATATCATTTGATTGGTTTCTTTTTTCTTTAGTTTCTTAAAAAAATATTTCATAATAATTTTTTTAAATGCATAGTTTGTCTCACTTGTATAAAAAGAAAATTATAATTGCAATGTAGATTCAAAAGAAATGGTTGCATTCTCTTATTTTATATGATGATTAAACTCAAATGAAATTACAACTATAGAAATATACAAAAATTCTTGACATCTGTAAATCTTGTTTTTAAAAGTAAGAATTCCATGACCGTTTGTCTAATTAGGTGCCTCGTAGCAATTAACAAAGATAAAATGATACAGTAATAACTCTTTAATTTTAAAAATAAAAAGTTATAATAAAACTTGTAAATGTATTGTTAGGGTATTCCAGCCAAATATAATTTTACAAGCTTATTTGATAGTATAGTTGTAGTTGCTTTTCAAATAATTTTTTGTATTAAAATATATATTAATAATGTTTTTTTAAAAAAATTATTTTTAACATCAGTATATTAAAATAATTTAAAAATACTAAAAATATATTAATTTAAAATAAATAAATAAAATAAAAAATTTAATTTTTTTTTAAATATTTTTAAAAGACAAAAACAATCCGCCCGAAGAAAACTAGAAAAAACATTGCATTTCTTGATCTAATTAATGACTTCGAACTATTTGAAAGCATTTGCCTTCTCACAGCCATATTGCAGTCTATATTTGGGTTTTGGGCCATTTAAGGTTAAAGAAAACTATGAGTCGAAAACCGGGTCAAGCTGAAATTGCAAATCAAAACTAATAATAATTAATTTGGAAGAAACATTTTCAAAGCCCACTTGAACCAGAACACCCAAAAATAAAGGCCTCGAACCTTTTGATTGCCCGAATGAAGAAATCTGACTGAGTTGGAAAATACAAACGTTTTTTTACGACCCGATCCATTAATTACATTTTGAAATTGGAGGGATGAAGTTATTCCTTAATCTTCATCATCTGTTAGAACATCTCGATTATTTCATATATATATATATATAGATGTTAAATTACTGTCCAAGAGGCCATAGAAATTAGCTTCTTTTTCCTGCAACTCAAGTAGTCTACGCCAAGGGCATGTACTGAGTAGAGAATCACTGCATTAAACTCATCTTCCTCGTAACCTCAAAGAATAAAATTAAAGAATTAATATCGGAATGATCAATAAAGAAAACATAACAGTTACCATTTTCCACTGTTATTACATTTGAGTTTATTACATCCTTTTCGCCTCAGATAATATCCCATCAAGCAAAGAGAATTAATTTGCTAAGCAAAACGCCCTGGAGAATTAATTAAGTCTTCTCTTAATTAATTCTCCTCCTCAATGCGGCAATTATGCAGCTTGAGGACCATGCATTAATTGGCATATATCTAGGTTGACTGGAGAATTAGTGCATTGACTCATTATTAATCTTGAATGCTAACGTATCCGATTAGAAGGTTCCCGTCTTCTCACTTGGTAGATTCTACCATTTGAGGCCATTGACCAGCTTGATCATACCCACAAAGATGTAAATATTAGGTAATTCCAACAAGAAATTAAGAATTATGAGAGAATTTGTAATTAATAACACCCCACAGAGAAGCTTAATGGTCACTAGTGCTAAGCAATGGTATGCAATGTCAACCATTGGATCATTAGAAACCAGTGGTCAAGATCTCAACTCTTGTCATAAGAGTATTTCTGCCTTCTCCTATTAAGCAATAACAACACTATATATTGAGGTGGTAACTCCTACACTAGTACTCGTCTCAAACCCAGACTATTGAGCCTCAAGATTTCTTGGAGCTTGAGAACAACAACCTCAGAAGAGCTTCTCAACCGATGTTTTTGTCAAACAAACCATACATGAAAGAAGACTACTTTCCCTTTGAAACAGTACCTGCTAGCCCATCATCAAAAGGCTTTCTTCAAGATTTTGACCATCTTGATGATGCTCGTGACAGTCAGTTTCATGCTAACGGCTCAGCATCAAATCCATTTTTTGGTGTCCAAACTGGGTCTGACTTCGATTCTTTTGATGCTTTTCCTTATGGGTTATCATCAGATATTGATTTCTATGATTATGAGTGCAAACCATTCGTAGGTAATATCAATGGAGGTGGTGGGCATGGACATGGTCAAGTCAACGAAGATTTGCAGAGTGGTGCCTACTTAGACCTGTCTAGTCAAAGGAATTCCATTGATGATATCGGATCCAACCAGGACCATGTGTCCTTGAATTTCGATGAAATAAATCCTGTGAGTTTTGTTGTACCCGATGAAGTCTCATGCGTGAGTGCTGCTTCGAATGAGTGCAAAAGGAAAATGGGTTTGAACAAGACTAGGGCACCCCTACCTTCGGCAAGAAAGACATGGAAAGGTCCTAAGAAGAACAGTATAGTAAAAGGGCAATGGACTACTGAGGAAGATAGGTACGCCCATATCTTGTTCTAATTAGACATGCATCCCTGGGGTTTTTGTTTTCATGTTAATTAGGTTCCAATAATGGCGTTATTGTATATGTTGCATGTTTACACAGGATTCTGATCCAGCTGGTTGAACAGAATGGAGTGAGAAAATGGTGTCATGTTGCTCAAATGTTGCCTGGAAGGATAGGAAAGCAGTGTAGAGAGAGATGGCACAACCATCTAAGGCCTAATATCAAGGTTAACGTGATGGGGAGTGATTTCCCAATTTCCCTTCTGTCATTTTATGTGTATTACTGTTATCTATTTTGATATATCGTCACTTGTTTTAACAAGAATCGCACATAAAATTTAGGGCATTAAAAGCAGTTTTTGCAGGAGTTTATTTCATGCTTGAAGTTATTACCCAGTAATACTGCATTGCTAGCAGATCTTAGATTCTTGATCAATTCTTGCTGATGCATGAGCTAAAAAAGCTAATAGAATAGATCCAAGTTCTGTTTGTTAGAGAAAGTAAATCAACAGCTCACGAATCATGCATACATGACATGTGTACATGGGTCTTGGCATTATCTTCATAAGCTGGATAAGGATGCCAGTTCAATTTCTTATCATCTCTTTGATTATTCTCATTACAGAAGGATACGTGGAGTGTAGAGGAGGATAAGGTGTTGATACAGGCACATTCAGAATTAGGCAACAGATGGGCAGAAATTGCCAAGAAGTTGCCGGGAAGGACAGAAAACTCAATTAAGAACCATTGGAATGCAACCAAAAGGAAGCAATACTCGAAGCGAAAATGTCGACCAAAGTATCCAAGAGCCACCCTTCTGCAAGATTATATCAAGAGCTTGAACTTAGATTCGGGCATTACTGGGAGAGGCCTGGGGATAACTACTGCTAGTACTGATATCGTTCTAGGTAATGATACCAGAATGAAAGCACCGGAGCTGCTGCCACGGGACTTGGTCCTTTTCAAAGACAATGGTGATGGATTAGTTCCAAACTATAGTTTTAACGAGGTCGCTGATTTTGATATTCATGAGAAAATATTTCGAGAGGGCTGCAGTGTTGATTCTATTCTTGATGAGCTACCTTGTGATCATTCTGTTGCTCATGAGAAGAGATTGGAGATGAATGTGCCAGAACCGGAAGTGACTCCATTCATGGGTTTTGAAGTGAAGAAGGAAGTGGATTTAGTAGAAATGATCTCTCAAAGCAAAATGTAAGTCCTTAAGAGCCATATATGGCTTTTGGATAGAGATAGAACGGAAAGTTAATTTAGGATTGAGATTTTCTTAAAAGCAAATTTAAAGAACTAATGAAAGAACAGAAAAGGAGGAACTTCTTGGTTGCTAATTGTGTTATTCAGAGCTTGAGGAACAAGAAGGAAAGTGAAGTGAAGAAACGAAAAGACTTTTAGATGTTACAATTTATTGTGAGATGACAAGTTTTGCATTTTATGTTAAGGCTTTGATTACAGAATTATTCTCAAGATTTGCAAGGGAACCTTGAATTCTTGAATTAGAAAAAATCCTCTTTCCTCCGATCTTTCCTTTCTCTTTTTTATACTCATTTGATTTTCAGTTCAATATATATCCGCATTTTCTAAAAACATTAGATTATATAATTAATTTCATTCCGATTATTAGTTTACAAGGTAAAATCATTCTAACTCTAGCGGGATTTATAATATGATAAAACCTCCATGGAAGTACTGAGATGGTTGTTCTCTAGCTTGGGAATTAAGAATCTTTGGATGTGGCTTCTGTTAAATCTCTTGAACATCTTCTCATGCAAGCACTGATTAAATGTGGTAAAGACAAGGTAACAAGTAAACATTAAAGAGATTATCAGTTAGGAAATTAATGGCAATTATGAGTTGAATCCTTAACCCTAAGTCCCAATAAATCTGAATTTAGTTAATCGATTGTTTGAGAAAAAATCCGATTTCAATAGGGAAGAATTATGCTGTCTTTCCTTGAGAAAAGCAACAAACCAAAATCTAAAGCCAATTAAGTTTCGAATTTTCCTTTTCTTTTCTTAATGTCGGCAGGAAGCTAGAGAAACCCTAATAGAAACAGGATAAAAAAAGGCGGAATTCAGTCAAGTCTGTGATATCTCTATTTATTCGCCAGTGCTATTGCTCACAGCTCTACTTTGCCTTTGTTTATTTTCAAATACGCAATTGCTACAAAATCACGGAAAACGGCTACGAGAAGAGAAAAGTTTATGAAAAAGATTAATGAGGGTAACAAAGTAACCCAAGCAGTGAGCTTCTCAAAGCGAAAGCCAACCTTGAAGAAGAAAGTAGAGGAGCTTGAGACCTTGTGTGCTGTCACGATTTGCATGGTCTGTTTCGGTCCTGATGGCACCGTCGAAACATACCCAGAGAATGCAGCAGAGGTTAAGAGAGAAATCGGGTTCTACAAAGGACTTCATGCCATGCAGAAACGTGAGTTCAACCTCCTGGGTTATTTAGAGAATGTCAAGGGAAAGCTCGGATTGAAGAGACAGAAGGTGAGAAGGAAGAAGCTCGAAGCATTGGCCGAGAGTTTTTCAAATCAAATCGAGGGGTTAAGTGGGGATGCTTTCTTGCACTTCATTGAAGCTGTAGAAAAGAAGTTGATGGGTTTGAGGGGGAAAATCAGCGATCTGTTAAGCATCCGCGGTGATAAAGGAAAAGCAGATGCTCATGGCAGTGATAATTCTGATCATGCTTTGGTCCCTTGTGATCGTGCTGTTCCGGAGCCAATAGATGCAAATAACTGTATCTTCATGGTTGAAAACAAGTGTGCAAACCCCGTAGTTGATGAAGATTTAGCAGAGTGCTTCTGCGATTCAGAGCTATTGAAGTTAGCAGGAATCGAGTGTCAGCCCATTACTCCTGAGCAGTAACCTTGTCGGCCACCTGAGAAACCAGGTCTTAGTCAGTGGAAGCAGTTTCAGGTGAATCCCCGATTTTGGCAGCACAGGGGTTTCTTTCTCGTTTTTTCATTTTTTATTTCAGTGTAATAATAGTTATTTTCAATCAAAGCAAACTGATTTATGATTTGAAAAGTGCATTGAGGTGGCTGATTTTGTGTCCTTCGCCCAAATGATAAAAAGCTCGAGGGAAACAAAGTTACCAAACCAATGAGTGAGATAATTGTGGCCATGTTTCTCTTTTTTTTCTTTTTATGAATGCCTTAATTTTGTTTTTCATCGAAGATAACACCTGACTAAAAATCCACGATCGGATAAACCACAAAGGCCGGCATTTCATATTCAGCTCAGCTATCATAAAACAATTGGGAATCATTTTAACACTCGCCACCAGTGAACTGGATTTTGCACAAAGCTTCCAGTCTGCCTGGAAAATCCATCGAATGCCACAGGCGGCCAAATGCTTCTTTCTGAAAACCAAGTTTGGCAGACTTGAGTCAGGATATATAGAAGGGGAAAACTATAAGTTCTTTCAGAGATGACAAACGGCGAACTTGCTTGCACCCTGCAAATTTTTGATTGGGTGTTCACAAGAGAGGAAAGCCAGCCCTGGGGAAAAAATAAAAAACCAAAGATAGTACAGAAAAAACCTAAATGAGTTCCTCGCCTGATCTACAAAACATGTTCTTGAATGCAATAATATGGATAGCATCAGCTAATGACCCAATTGTAATAGCAGAATCTCTCCCCGGAACTTCAAGCTGTCTTTGGCTTTGGCTTAATGCGCTTCACTCTTGAATACAGGAAAACTCCAGCAAGAGCAACGCCAGTACCTGAATGGAAATCATGTGAAGAAATCATAAGAAAAGAGGAAAGCGTGATACAATGAAACAAGCATGCAAGCAAATTAAGGAATGAGTTGCTGTGACATCAAAACATGAATTTTACCTAGTGAGTTGATAGGCGAGACAGGTGTCTTGAAGAAGAGGACGGAGCTCACAATGACAACCACACGCTTCACACAATTACCAACTGAGTGTGTAACAGGGGATACCCTTTGCAATATCATATAGGAAACCTGCAATGTATAATCCTGAAAATATCAGACATGGCTATTTTCAAAAAAGAGAGTTATTTACAAAGCACAACTTCCTTTATAAAGGCACACATCATTGGACAAACAGTGACCTCTTTCAGCCTGTATTTTATAGAGAAACAGAGCAGCAACCATATATATGCACTTGCACACACTTCTTATTTTAATTTCAAGTTGTTTAACCTCCTTACCTCCCAGCACCACCTTTTATATTATGATACCAATACTCTAATTGCAGTCAGAAACTTGAAGATTTCAATAATCCCAGAGCAAAGATAGCAATTACAAACAATAGAGTCGTCAATGCCTAAAGAATGTTTGTGAAATCCTTTTTTGGCATAAACCACTATCCTATGTTAAAAAGGCAAGGACAGCAGCAATTTCCCAACCTCTCTCACCAACACAACAGATCAAAGGTTAGAAAAGAAACAATCAAGAACCTAGAAAGACTTGAACAGCATAGAATTAATACTTTTCCAAATCAAGAGGGGAAATTTCACACATCTGGGTGTCTTATGCAGTGACAAGTAGACATTTTCCAGCACATAAGCAATGCTATCCAATTGATTTTCCACAAATATTTAGTCCACTAAAAACAACCCGAGAAGTAAAATGCTCAAAAGAAGGCAAATTTCCATGGTGAAGACAAATTAAAATATAAAGATGATTACTTTCAAAAATACAAGATGAAAGTACTACACAGACAGAAAAACATAATGGACAAAACCCTAGAAAGGTAAAAAAATTATATTCTTTAGGAATAGATGACCTATGAGTTTGGAGAAAAAAAGAGAAACATCAAAAACACAAATCAACCTTACCTGTTGATAGGCATGGAAACACAGCGCAGCAATAAGAGACCTGGTGTATACCTGTTTAGCATTCAATCCCTGTCACACAAAAACAGAAAAGTATATCAGACAAGGACTCATATCGAGTATGGTTTTTGATTAACCAAGAATTTTGTTACAATTTTTTTCTGCTGAAGAACTCACAGCAGATTGGAGGTATGCTGGAGTAAACTTGACACCTTCCATGAAGATAGTCACAGGGGCTAATAGGACAAGTGACATGATCGTTATGATGGAGAAAAGAGTAATGTTGTCCATAGATTCCTGTTCATGAACAAACCATTAGTCATGCACCAATCTAAAGCAAATTGAAGTACCAGAATATTGCAATACGAACCAACTATGGAAATGTTTAGTTCAATTGGGAAGCAAAACCAAAATGTTCAGTCCAACATGCACCAAAGCCATGATGAAGTTGTGAATATGGGAAGGCAGAATTACCTCATTCTTAACCATAACTTTTTTGCTGAGGACATTACGAGATTGGTTTGTCAAATTAGAAGCCATTGCACTCCAAAAACCGGCCCTTTTGAAATACATAATGATAAATTCGTAATAGAGTGCATCAGTAACAGCTCAAAATAAAGTGCATCCCTAAAATTTTGGGTGGCTGTGACTGTAATTATATAATGACTAGACATATGCATCCCTTACCAATTGAAAGAGGCCTCGGTGACTGAGGCAAGCGCCACTCCACCAACAATTGGTAAAAGGGAACCAACCACCCAGAGGGTAGGCATCTGGTACAGAAAGATAAAAATTAGAGCTAAGGCAACTTAACCAGTATTTGACAGAAACAGTAATCATTCAAACAGTAACAGCAACATTAGCTACTAAAATGAACATAATAGTAAACTCCCTATCCAGGAGATGCAAAAGATGAGAAAAAAAGAAAGAACTGTACCTCCCCTAGAAACATAGCGGAGAGGACAACCGAGAAGAAGGGCTCCATAGCTTTGATAGTGTGAGTAAATGAAACAGCCACCTTTCCAAGACTCATATTAGTGAAAAGGTTCCCTAGGGTGTGAACCACCGCCAACGGCAGAATCATAGCAAGCTACTCAAATAAATAAATAAATAATAAGTCTCCCTCTCGACAACAGAAAGAATGAATCACGCATATATTAGACGTTACAGCTGCATCATAAATCACATACCTGCGCACCACTAATTTTCGGCCTTTTATATAGATTGAAAGTCCACATAAAAATAACTAATACCGTCCCAACAGCAAATTGAACTGCAGTAACAGTTACTGGGTTCGGGAATACCTTCAAAACCTATGAAAAGTAGCATAACAAAATCCTCTTTATCAATCAACATTTATCTAAGAAAAACTAATAGTATTTTCCTTTTCTTTTTCTTTTTCTGAATAATCAGTATGGTTAATTTGAATCAAAATTAAAGAAAAAACTTAATACATTGCTAAATTTGAAAAATGATCTAAGCATTTCCAGTTCATTATTTATTCCAATATAATTTAAAAAAAAAAAAAACAGAGAGAGAAGAAAGGAAAAGACGAACCTGCTTGTTATAAATATTGAAGTAGATATTAAAAAGATACCAAAGGCCAAACAACAAACCAAGCTCTAAAGTCTTGACAAGACTACTCTTCTCCTTTCCCTCGCCAGCACTCTCTGGAACAGCCGTAGCTCTCACTTCAAAACGCTCCGTTTTACTCTCGGAGACCAAGGGAGGCAACGGGTTCCAGGGCCGTGAAAGAGACGAGTTGGGAGCAGAAGACAAGGACCAGGATCGGCGAGGGAAAACGACATTGTTAGAGTCGAGATCGTATCGTTTTGAAGACGAGAAAGCGCGAATTGGATCGAATCGATGGGGAGGCGAATAAGTAGTAGTAGAAGAAGAAGAAATTAGGCGTCGTGGTTTGAGGAGAGAGGGAGAGGGAGAGAAGGTGAAGGCTGTGCTCTGCATTTTCGAGATCCGAAGGAGCAGGGACAGAAACAAGAGATACAGAGTCTTGCGTTTGGTGCGTTAGAGAGGGAGAGTTGTGTTTGGTTTTTGTAGTTGGGAGGGAAGCGTTGGGGAGTCCGTCGAGGGAGAGAGCTTCTGCTCTTTTAATTTTAATTTTTTTTTCTTTTTTATATATAGGTTGGAAGTAAATGTTAGGTGGCTGCGTCGGGCAACACAAGGAGAGGCGTCAGGAGCGTGATTTTTCTCTTTTTCCTTTTCTTTTTTTAATTATTATTATTAATGAAGAAAATAGATCAGAAATGGTGGATATTTTCGGGAATTTTTAATATTTTAGAATTTAGACCGGTAAATAAAACAGAGAGAGATTCTGATTTCTTTTCGTTCAGCTTCATAAGTCTTGTTTGGTTATAGACTTGCTGTCTCTGAAAAGTACCTTTGGGATCCTTTTGACAATTGGGATAGCCTCACAATTAGTCCCCGCTTTATAACCCATTTCGCATCTAGATCCCTGATTACATTGAAATCCTCAATCTGGTCCTTCTGTCAACAAATGTGCCTGCCATCATTGTCTGTAAGCCGGGGACCCAATTGAAAAAACGCTAAGGTAACAATAAATTTGTTTACACAAGGATCCAATAGATTTTTTGTGTGTGTGTGTGTGTGTGAAAAGCGTCATGGGGTACGAGTAACCACTGTTAAATTATCTGTGGCTAAAAGCACTTGGGAAGACAATTCTTTGAGAATCTAATGTGGGTTCTATGATAAAAGAGAAAAAAAAAAAGGAGAGGCTAGTATATATTTTTATAAATGAGGCCTCGTCGCCAAACTAGTATATTAAATAAGAAAATTTATAATATTTTATTTTATTATTAAATTAAATTAAATTTTTTACAAAAAAATTTAATTATACTAAGCATTAGTATTATCGGTGTATTTATTACATGAATCTCCTCAAACTAAATTTAAAAAGTTTTGTTTAATTTAATCTTGTTACTTTCCCTTGATTATTATAAATTTTATGATTTTTCCAGCCTTGGTTTTATACTTACATAAAAACTTGTAAGCCTCCTAGAAAGGAATAACTTATCAAGCTAATATTTCATAAATAAAAAATAAAATTTTAGAGTTATTAGTGTTTTAACCATATTTTTCAATCAGTTTGTTATTATTTAGAGTTTTTTTTTAATCAAAACATGTAAGCTGTATTTTTTTGTTTTCCCTTTAATTTCTTTTTTTTATTCTTCTTGTTTTTTATTTTTTATTATTAATATAAATATCCAAGTTAATTTATATGCATATCAACTAATTTTACATGTTTTAAAATTTATAATTATATAATTTTTAATGATTTTAAAATTTATAAAACTTGAATTAATAATTTTTAAAAAATAAATATAGAATCTATACTAATAACCTTTATAATTTCTTTCGTTTTATTCTCGTTCGTGTAAACAGTTCAACAAAACCTAATTGATTTTTCATTAAAAAGAACACTACATGGGTTGTCGGAAGTGAGGACCAGGAGCCCCCCATTATTCTTCCAAGATCCAAAACACCCCCCGATTTGAGTGTAGGGTGTGGACAAAACACTGCCCAAGTGGGATGTAGAGCGTGGACAAAACATAAAATAAAAATTGGTCAGGGGACTGTATTTTGTACTTACATCTTGTTGGGACAGCGTTTTTTTAAATTTAATATATATATATATATATAAATTAAAAATTATTTTTTTATATTTGCAGGTTATTTAAAAATATTAATATTGAAAATAATTTTTAAAAATATAATTTTGATCACAACCATTACAAGAATCTCAATCACGCACCCTTGAATATTTGTCTTTGTTGTCAAATTTGAAAGCCATTTCTACAACAATTTCAAACACACACCCTTGAGTATCTATCTTTGTTGCCAAATTTGAAAGCCACTTCCACCAACCGGCATTTTGATAAGGAAAACTATCATTTAGTGCTCGGTGACGTTCACTGGGCACGTGAGATCTCGAAGATTTTGCCGAGGGAGAGAAAATGGTGAAAATGCTTATTGCATGGTTGGTGGCATGGTGCTACCTGCTACTGGCTCGGCTTACAATTTGTTAAGCATGGCCTGCTCCGGCGAGCTTGGAGTTCTAATTAATTTTCCTACCCATCTAACCATAATGTCAAAAGATCGAGCAAAATCTGAACTTTCGCTCACCCAAATTAGGACTCTACTAAAAAAACCAGAAACGTGCGGTCCTAAGGTGGAGAAAACTAGGAGACTTCAGAAGAAAGACAAAATAAAAGAAAAATACTAAGATAGAAGGCTTATGTGTGTATATATATAAACTTTGCTAGAATGACAAATCATGCATGAGAAAGAGAGGGTTAAATATGACGATGGTGGTGATGATAATAATGATAATAATTAAGTTTAGAAAATTTTAAAAAATAAAAATTGAAAATTAATTAGAAATTTAAGGAAATTATCATGAAAGATAGAATGCATAAAACGTAGGCGCTTGGAAATGGAGTTCTGTGGCAATTAAAAATAAATTTTGATCATAAATTTCATTTATTAATAGAACTCAACAAATCAAACCTTATGTCCAACCCTCCAAACCGAAAATTATTAAGACTTATAGCTTTTGACTTGTTAAACATAACAAAAAAAAAAAAAGAGTACCAACAATGTTATGTGATTTTTTAACCTAAATATTCATAAAAAAAAAACATATGATCTATCTCAACAAACAATCAATAAAGTAAAATGGTTACAAAATAAAAAAAAAAAGAGGAATTTTTTAAACCCAATAAATTTACCTAATCTTAAGAAAATCAGAAGAAACAAAACAATTAAACCTCTTTTAAAATAAGAAGAAATGCTATATAATTTTTCTTTTTATGAAAAGAAGATGAAAAGAGAGGGGGGAGAAGAGAAAGAGGATGAAAGAAACCAAGGTTGTCAAAAATATTTTTTTTGACATGACATGAAAAATACGATACAAACTCGGATTGTAAAATCATAAGTAATTTTTTTAACTAATTATATAATGATAATTCCAGTTAAAAAATTAAATTACATTAAAATTTAATAAAGTGAGTCAACAATATTATAATTAATGAGTGATCTAAATAAAATAAGAGATATAAATAATATGAATCAATAAATTCATGACATAGAGAAATAAAAAATCTTAGAACAAAACTTCTAAATATAAGAGAATCACTGAATGATAGTAAGCACACATAAACCTAGTGACGACTTGGTTGTTCCCATTACAATAAGTTTTAATGAACTGCTTTTGGGTTGAAAGTTAATGAATCTGAAGTAGTAATTAACTAACATAAATTCAATAGTAAAATTACACCCTAAACAATGTCTAATGAGCTAGAAAAAAATTTAATTTGAAAATAATTATTCAAAAATAAAAAAAAATATAATAGAATAAAAAAAGTCTTCATGTTAAAATTCCTCCATGTAACCTGAATCTTCAATTTTTGTATATATTCTTGATAGATTCGAGTCCTAATTTTAAACATGTTGTTCGCTTTCATTTGGATGAATTACTGGACCTATAAAATATGATTGAAAAGCTTTAAATGTCTAGTTTCCACTTCAATTTTAGTCACAACAAAATTCCATTAGTAACTCCTCTCAAACAGTACACAAAGATTGAGTTTGATATATTTAACAAGATTTGTCTATTAACTTTGACTATCTAAAATATTATGTTCTCAAACTCCATTTGACCTAAATATTTACCACAATATATTTTCACTTGTCTAATATTTTCCTGTAAAATTTCAGCTTGATCCAATGTATGGTTTGAAAGATATGTTCAATCTCACAAAACTAGTTAGCAAACATTTTAAGATAAAATTTAAATCTAACTTGATTCATATCACAAATCTAGTAAACTTGTAAAATCAGACTGAGCTTACTGATTTTACTGATTTTATATAAGTTAAATATGATTTTATTGGTTTTTGAATTTTTAATTTGTTTTTACATATTAGATATATGTTAACTTGTAAAAACATATAATTTTATGAGTTAAGTAACAATTTTAATAACAATAAAAAAACCTTTACTCTTTTCTTAGATAAAAACAGAAAGGAGCAAGATATATATGGTAAAAGATAAACCAAGTAAGTGAACCATTTATTTTTTGTTAATGTTAATCTGACCTATAACGTGAGCCCACCAAACACCAAAAGATCTTTTAAAATTTGACCAAACAAGACAACAACTAATTACAAACACATATGGTCCGGTGGTAAATCAATGAAAAATATTCTATCATCCACTAAAATAGGTGAAGGTGAAATCCACCTAAGTTGATTGAAAATAATTAGATTAATGGCATAATAAAATGATTATATTATACTTAATAACCAAAAATTTAAAAGGTTACAGAGAGCAATGTAGTTTTTATATATTATAAGGTACGGTATGAAGAATGTATAACTCTTCCATGCAAGAAATTATTGAACTTATATAAAAAGGTTTTTATATCTTTTTATATTGTATTTTTTTATAATAAACAAGTTAACAAAGGTAATTTTGTAATATTTCATATCGACAAGTGAAGGTTTGATAGCTGTTATTATTAGTAGTGTAGGTTACCAACATGCTATATACGTTTTGAGGTGTTAGGCTTAGAAGTGAGCTCGCATTACCAAGAACAAAACCGCAAGAACAGTAAGGCCCAAAGCGGACAATCTACGACATGTTGAGCATGGTTGTTACAATTGGTATTAAAGCCAACCTCATTGGCTGTCCGATCGTACTGACAAGGTTGTCAGGCTTTTTAAAGGGGATGGATTGTAATATCTTACATCGGAGATGAGGATTTGGTAATTGACCTCATTAGTAATGTTGGTTGCTAGCAAATTATATACATTTTGGGGCATCGAACTTAGAAACGAGCTCACGTCACTATAAACAAAACTACGAGAACGGTAAAGTCTAAAATAGACAATATACGACATGTTAGGCCAAGCTGTTATAGATTTGGTCTTTTAACAATATAAATATTATTAAAAAAATATTGTTAACACGTGTCAAGGAGTGAGAGATGTGTGCGACTTCACTTTATCACCAAATGTTTCTTTTTCTTGATTTTTTTTTTAATTTTATCCTTCAACATTAAGTTTATATTGAGTTTTTTGAATTTCATCATTCAATATTTAATTAATTTTATATTAGTCTTTATAATTTATTTCGATTTACTTTCTATGATGATATTTCAGTCTCAAATAGACATTCTGATATTCTACTTGTGCTCAATTTTACGAGCATATATTTATATTATCATATAATTAAGTAAAAAATAATTTTTTAAAAATAAAGTTATTAAACACAATGAAGTCCTTTACTTGAGTCACGAGTGTGACATGAATCTCAAGTTGATCTAATACGTTGATGTCTTAATATTAAAAAAATATTATTTTTAAATTTTTTATAGCCAAGTCATATTTTTTATTTATTACTCAAATTATTTTTAAATATACCAAGTCAACTAGATAATGTTAAAAAAAATTCTCCTATAATTTAATTTTAACTCTTTTACTTGAATTTAATAATAGTATTACATAGTTTAATAATAATATTAAATAGTAGCACAACGCAATAAACATGAGAGATCTAAATTACAAGGCATCAAATCATCAAACAGCCGACTGTTTTCCATTTTTAAAATATTTATATTATCCATTTAAAATTTCTTAATAATCTTAGTTGTGCTTATTTGAGCATTAATTCTTTTTTTTTATTTGGAATTTTTATCCTCGACTCTTTTGTGAATTTTTTTTTTTCTCAATTTCATCATTCAATTTAAATTTATCTTTTTATTTTATTTTTTTATTTTGATCCTAATTATTTTTATTCCTTAATTTTTTTTCTTGTTCTTTTTGTAAACTCTTTTCATCCTTTGATAAAAGATTTTAATTTGTTATTTTTTAAAATTAATTCTTATTCTTTTTTTGGTTTATTTTCAATACCAAAATTACATTCTTCTATCTCAAAATTACTCTATAATATAATTTTATTATTTAGATAGACCAAGATATCTATAATTAAATAATATTTTTTTTTTCATAATAATGGTATGTATTAAATGCTGGTGTTAAATTTGTATTTTTAGTAGAATATTCAATTTTACTTTTATTTTCATTTCCTACCATAAAAATAATTTCTCAAAATAAAATCATACTATTTGTTTTTTTTAAATAAATTTTTTACTGTTCCACCTATTATACACCAATAAAATATGTATTTAAAAATATATAGTAATTAAAATTTTGATTTTTTGATTTTTAATAATTAAGAAAACATCAAAATTATGTTCAAGTAAGATATTAAAGATGAGGAGTGATGTAGTATATTAATAAAACTTGTAATAAATATATAATGAGATTAATAATTTGTGAGGCGAGGATAACATCGTTCTAATAATATACAATAATAATTAATTTTTTTAAGTATAGGGGAATGATTAGATTGGAAAGAAAAAAAGTAAATAGAAGATAAGAGGATGATAATGAGATATATAAATAAAAATAGAAAGAGAACCAAAGTAAAACAATCAAGAGAGTACAGGGACTATCGAAACCATTCGGTGTATTTTGCCGTCAGCAAAGTCCTTTTTTGACAAACCTCTGCAAGAGTCTCCGCGTCCTTCTCCGCCTCCAACCCGTAGATTCGTCGATCTCTTCACTCATGGCCACCGCTGCTCTCCTCCGCTCTCTACGACGCCGTGACGTCGCCTCCGCTCCTCTTTCGTCCTACAAATGCGTACGTCTCTAAACATTTCTGCTCCTTTTCTTCTTCAGTTTTATTGATTTGGTTATTCGTTAGAGGAGATCAAACCGATACTTTAACTTGATGCTTGAGGGGATACATAAATGATTAGGTTTTTTTTTTGTTATGGTATTTCAGAAAGTTGGGCCCTTCAAGGATTTATCCGTGTTGGGTTTTCTTCATTTGATTTCTTTGCATAATCACTGTTTTTTAGGATATTAAAGCTTTTGTTTTGTATTTATTGTTGTGTTTAACTCTTAATGATCGGCTGAGATGTTTTATATATGTAAGTTTTAAATGCTAAAGCTTTGGACGCTGTTAATTTAATCGTTTTTTATCTATATTTGTGAGGAAAAAAAAAGATAATGATCATCCATAGTCGTGTTTGGTCTGGCTCATTAAAATCTGTTTGAGAATTGAGGTTGAGATTGTGAAATGGCTGAGTTTTGGTGTTCATCCCTTGTGCAGTTGACTAATGATGTGAGTCCAAAGTGGGCTCCTTCTAATTTCAGCCAAAATTGGGCTGGTTTGTCAAGAGCTTTGAGGTAGCTTATTAAGTTTTTGGTGGCTGTATATGTTTCTATTCGCTGTTCTTTTCTATTTGCTGAAGTATTGAGTGTTTCCTATTCTGTGTAGTGCAAAACCTGCATGTGGAGATTTTATTGGTGTTGATCTGGGTACTGCAAATTCATTTGCTGCTGTTATGGAAGGGAAGGTAAGAATGGCTTTTGTTCCAATTGTTTATCTGTTTGTTTTTTGTTAGGCTTTCTTTTCCTTATTACTTCCATGACTGTGTACAGAATCCCAAAGTTTTTGAGAATGTTGAAGGATGTAGGATAACCCCCTCAGCTGTTACCTTCTCCCCAAAGATGGTAGCTGGGATCTTTGGAAAGAGCCAAAGCAAGGGAGTAAACCCAGTTGGGGCAGTGGCTATGGGAGCTGCTATTCAGGGTGGAATTTTACGTGGAGGTGTCAAAGAATTGCGTCTCCTTGATGTGGCTCCCTTGTCACTTGGTATCAAGACACGGGTGAGTCTTTACATCTGTGTTGAGATATTTATCTTAAAAAATTTTAAATGTGGGCAATAAGTTGCCATGCCTGTGCTAGTGTCCATGCGGCCCTCTGTTTGTGATATTTGTCTGTTCTATGTGGCCCTGTGCCCAGTTATACTTCTCTGATTCATTTTTTTGGGACCCCAGGTTTTCTCCACAGGGACTGACAACAAGGACCAGGTTGCGGGTATTCCACCACCTCCCGGGGGCACGCCTCAAATTGAGGTGACCTCTGACATTGATCAACCTAATACCTCACATGTCCTTCGCCCATTATCTCCTCATCTTCCTATTTATAGGCCCCAGGTTCATTCAACATTTTCCATTGTCAATAGAATCTCCGGGGCTTTCCTATCTGCTCTAGTTTTGTTTTTTTGTCTTATTCATCTGAAAGCGGGTTCGATTTGCTTCACCTATTATAATTTCTACCAATTCCTCTTTTATTCATCCAAGCTGATCCTACCTGTCGTCGATGTTACCGCTGCCCTTGCCCTGACCTATCATCTGTTTTATGGGGTTCGACATTTACTGCATTGAAGGATTTCTCTTTATTCAAATAAGGAGCCCTCAAATCAAAAAGCGGTCCCTTTTCCCTTCCTTGCTGAAAGGGGCAACCCTCTCTTGATATCCGTTGTAGGGGGGCTTCTCCTTGGGAGATTAATTTGAGTGTATTAAGTCTTTTTGTTTGTAAATTGAATGTGTTAGTCTTTTTGCTCATGTGGAAACCGCCTATGGATGCTGAGGCTGAGGCCTTTTTTATTGTATCAATAACCAAATTTGTTTCTGGAAGGGGATTGTTTGTTCATTTGACAACTGCCTATCAATATTGAGGCTGAGGCCCTTTCATTGCCATTGTTGCTCACTTGCTCCACTCCGTGGGTGGAGAACTACTTAAACTTGTTCACTGCTGTTCTTAATCCTGTGGACAAGAAACACTGTTAGTTTTGTTGACTTTTTTCTGGTCATAAAGATGCTTGCAAGTGTTTCATTCTGGTCATATATTTGCTTCATAGTTCTATTGACCCTAGAGGGGCAACTGTTCTAATTTATCTGGAAGGATTAGTGGTATGTGCGCTTCATGCCTCCATGTTTATTCAGTAGTTGTGCATCCTTATTTGGACGCGTTCTATTATAATTTTGGAAAATGGCAGCCTCTTGGATTCAGCCCTTCTTGCGACAAGTAGCCCACAAAAATTAACAAAATATATAGGGTGCGGGAAAAATACTATAGCACTAGACATAGAGAAAGAAATAGTGAAATGATGATTTTATTTTTCATTAAATTAGCCTAGAAGATTAAGCTAAGGGGTAAAATGGTTTTTTTCATGTGATTTATTTGTTATTTTTGTTTTTAAAATGGGTATAAAGGTCTTTTTTTTTTATTTTTAGAATAGTAAAATACAGTTACTATCAAACAAAAATCAGATAATCAGATAATTGGTTCTTCGAATATTTTTTTTGAGATTTTATATTTTATCACAGTAAAATTATTAATTTACTCTTGAAATAAAATTTGATTTATGCTTGATTCTGGGGTATTTTTGTTCCACGTTAGCTTTTGTGTTATAACCAAATAAATAGAGGGGTAAATTAATATTTTACAATTATTAAAAATTATTAAATTTTAGAAGCTGTCAGGTGCTAGTGGAAGTGTTCCACCATACTTCAACGACGAGTACGACATTCTTTAGCGGTGAAAAATTATTTTTTGTTCTGTTATTAGGTTCCCAGTAGCATCCTCTTTCTCTACCATAGACATATATTTGATGAAAAATTAATTTTTTTAATCAATTTAATTATTCAATCCAAAATAATCCGCTATTTTTTTTTTCAAACTTAATTTATATTTTTTTAATTAAATATATTTTTTTAATTTCATTCAGCTATTTTTTTTTTCAAACTTAATTTATATATTTTTTAATTATTTTTATAATTAAATATATTTTTTAATTTCATTCGTATATTTTTTAAGATTAGGGTTTCATGATTTTTTTAAATTTAACATTTTTAATCAAACGACTCAGCTCGTGAGTTTTACAATATAACAGGGATTTTTATTTTTTTATTAATTTTTTTATTTTTTTATTTTTTATTTATTTTTTTTAAAAAATATAATTTATAATTTTTTTTATTTTTTTTTTTATTTTTATTTTTTTTAAATATAATTCATAATTTTTTTTTATTTTTTTATAAGGTTATTCCTTATTATAGTCGACGACTTTGGTGAATTAACATGTATAAGCTCACTCTTTTTTTTCTTTAATTATTTTTTCTTTAAGATCCTTTTATGTTATTGATTTTTTTTAAAAAATTTATTCTTTAATATTTAATTTATTAATAATTTAATCCTTTTATGTTATTGATTTTTTTAAAAAAATTTATTTTTTAATATTTAATTTATTAATAATTTTTTTTCATAATTTTTTTTATATATGATGCTTCCAATCAAATGAATCGGGGCATCGATTTTATAAGCTACTAAGGAATAACATGATCTTTTTTTTAACTTTTTTTTCTATCTCATGATTAGAGGTTGATTTTTTAAAAAATTAGGTTTTTTTAAGTTTAATCTAATCTCATAATTTAAATTATAGGTTTAACAAGTTAATCAAAGCAGATTTAGGTATTTTTAAGCTTATAATTGTTATTTTTTAATTTTTTTGTATGTTATATTTTGTTTTTTTAACTTTATTTTTTAATATTTAATTTATAAAATATTATGTTTGAATTTTTTTATATTTATTGTTTTTAATTAAATAACTCGAGTTGCATGTTGTTTAATAGGTTAAAACAAAATGATATCAATTTATTTTATTATTTAACATTGTATTTTTTATTTCTTTAAAACATGCATGACATCAAAAAAAAATTTCTCAGGTTTTTTTTTATCCAACCCACTGCTGATTGAAGGTTACAAGGATATCAAATCTAGTCGAAAAAACTACAGTAATTGTATCTGTAGTTTGTCTGTACGTGGACATTCTCTTCTATTCTGGTCCTTTCCTTGAAATATGTCGTATTTCTAATTTTCTACCATGGCAGTTAAAGTATTAAACAGGAACCTGACTTGCAATCCGGTGTCTTTTTGGCTCAAGACATCTCTGTAATTGCCCAATATTATTTATGGCCATCTTGGCAAACTGCATGTTCCATATTCCTGAGGGTGGAACGTGTTGAATTGCGTCAGCATAATTTCTTGAGTGCTTGTAATTTTCAATGATGTGTTTTTGAAATTATAGTTGTTGTAGCAGTTTAAAATATTTTTTTATTTAAAAATAAAAAAATATTTTTAAAAAAAACCAAAATTTAAAGAAATTATTTTAGCAAGGCGTGTTGTTTTCCACGAAGAAGAACTTTGTATAGATAAATAATAATTCTTTATTTATCTATACATCTTGTTTTTATTGGATTAGGTTACTAGTGATATGTTTACTAACTAATTATGGATCAGTGTTACGGGTCAGAATTATTGTTTTCAAGAATATTTTAGTCATTTTATTATATTTTAAAATATAAAAATATATATTTATTTATGATAAAATAGAAAGATCTTAATGCCTCTAAAAACAATTCATTTTTTTTTTGTGGGGAAGGCCAAAATCATCATATCACATGAAAAGGTAGATTGGGAATGCGAAAAGTTTTGTCTCCATTTTGCTTTTGTGTTTTTTAACCAATTTGGAGGTTTTTGTTTTTATTTTTAATGTTATAGGAGTTTTTTTAAGTATTTTTAGATGAAAATAATTGGAAATTTAATTTTTTTAAATAAAAAAAAACTAGGATTTTTCAAGCATTTATATAACGGCTAAAAAGTGAGCTTGCAAATGACACGTTTATTTATTTATTTCTCGTTAAAAAAAATAAAACGAATTAAGCAAACGACGCATTTAGATGATTTTAAAAATATTCAGGCCCAGGAAACGTGCCTGAACTGCCAATATCATGCTGTTAGGCCCATGCGTCAGCCTTTGATTTCAATGGGCCGGGCCAACAACACTTGCATTTTGAAATTCCTTAAAATTTTCCTCTTTGTTTAACAGACTTGCAAAAAAATAACCCTATAAATTTATAAAGTTTTTTAAAAAATAAAATCAAATTATAATAGTTTTCAAATCTGGTTGGTCAGTTCAAAACTTAAATTTTATGTTTTTATAAAAAAATAAATAAATTAAATTATAATAATTTTCAAACCCGGTTGGCAAGTTCAAAACTTAAATTTCAAGTTTTTATTTTTATTTTTTTAACTTAGTTTAATTTCAACTTTAAATTTATTAAATTCTAAATTAACTCATTAATCTAGTCGAATTCTAAAACTATATGAATTCTAATTAATAATAGTTGCATAACACAAGATTTTTAAATGATATCATTAGCATCGCGGAGAAAAGAACTGCTACGGCTAACTAAAACATTATAATTTTATAATTAACTAAAGATTTTTATGATTTTATTTTTTATAGAGAATATTCTATAATTTTCTAATCAACATGTATAAAATATGTAGCGAACACGTGCATGTAAATGTAAGAGATTTCGATCCATTGTTTATTCTTCGACCACCTCCTTTTCTTTTTCTTTTTCTCTTTTTTCTTGGACAGCAACTAATAAAAAAAAGTTTATTCTTTCTGACCATTTAAAAACCATATCCACCCATAGGTTTTAAATTTATTCAAGCATAGCACCCTATCTTCTATGATAAAGCTGAAATACTTTAAAATACAGAAAAATTAATAAAAAAATCATTAAATATAATAAAAATACTTTCATCCAAGTTAAAAAATAATTCTTTAATCAGTTTATTTATTTTTATATTTTAAAAGTGTTTTTTAATATATATTATTTTTTTAAATTATTTTTTTTGTATTTTTAATGATATTAAAAATAAATTTTAAAAAATAAAA
Source organism: Populus euphratica (assembly GCF_000495115.2). NCBI lineage: Eukaryota > Viridiplantae > Streptophyta > Magnoliopsida > Malpighiales > Salicaceae > Populus > Populus euphratica. The sequence continues at coordinate 114,813 of NW_011499877.1, read as the reverse complement.
AATATATTATTTTAATATAATTTCAAGTAAATTTTATTTTAAAAAATAATAAAACAAATATTCGTTGATTTTTCATCTGTAAACCCAAACCCAAAACGTGTAAATTTCTCACCCATAATCAGCAACACAAAAATCTGATACACATAAAAAAAAAAAAAAAAAAATAGAAAAGGGGAAATCCCACAATAGCCACCAATTCCGCAGATCACCCTTCTCCTCTAACTCTCTAAACTACCGTAACCCCGGCCGATTTAGTCACTTCACAATTAAAAGTCTCGATTTAGTCACCAGCTGTCACCATAAAATTATTTCTGGAAAAAATGCAGTCACTCAATCTGAAATTGTTAACGGATTTTAGTACAGGTACGAGGAGGTTTCTTCCCGGTCGGAGCTTCGGTACGGTGTCGAGACAATGTTTGAATTTGAGGAATTACAACAGAAATTGTCGGATTGTAGCATGTTCTGTTGAGAGAGATGGAGGGGGTGAAGGAACAAGTTCAGGCTCGAGTTCGAGTTCGAGTTCGGACCATAGTCCGAGTTCCCTTTTGTCTCGCAGTCAAACTTATGCTATGCTCAAACAACAAATGGAGGTTGCTGCACAATCTGAGGTAACATTTTTATTTTTATTATTATTATTCTTTGGAACATTTTGAATTTTAATTAAAGCCAATTTCTTTCTTTCTTTCTTTCTTTTTTTTAAAAAAGTATTCTGATTTGGCATTACTTTTTTTAATTGGGTAAATTACCTGCTTAATCACTGTTTGTTTTCTAGGAAAATGTAGGCAATATATATTGTGGGTTCAAATTTCTTCTTTGGGAAATATGTAAGCTTTTTCTTTCTTTTTGGTTTGGGTTGTGTTGAGTCTAAGCAAAATGAATGTGGCATCAAAAGTCAGGAAGCATGATTTTTATTTATTTATTTTTATTTTTGGCAATAAAATGGGTTTTGGGATGGTAATATCTGTGTAAATATATGAGTTTGTTTGTTCTGATATTAGGACTATGAAGAAGCTGCGAGACTTCGTGATTCATTGAGATCATTTGAGGAAGTGGAACCAGTTTTTCGGCTTCGTAGGTTGCTTAAGGAGGCAGTTGCTGATGAGCGGTTTGAGGTAGCTGTTTGCGGTATCTCATTTTCCAATTTGAATGTGAAATTTTATTATATGTAGTGGGTTTATCCGTGCTGCTAAGCAGTTGGGAGAAATTTCTATTCATTTTAGATGGAAACATTCAATATTTGTTTTTGGGTTTGGTCAAATGGTCATCTTGTTTTTTCTTTTTTTAGCCTCCATGATTCTTCAATTCTGCATCTTTTTCTAATGTTTCAGCTTGTCAATTGTTGCCTATTTTACTGTCAGGTGTCTCATGTGGCAATGGAAAAAAAAAAAGGGTTAACTTTACAGATGCTGTTGTCGAAAATAATCATTTATCAGTATCAATGATTGGAATAAATTACTCTGTTTTATTCGCTAGGATTTATAGGTTTTTGGTTTTGTTGCCCCATCATGAAGAGTTCAGAAGAGAGAATAGAGTCCTAAAACTATGAGTGTTCTTAAACATGGGTCAAACAAAAGTTATAAATCTAAGGTCCTAAAAATAGTTGGCCTTTCGTGTATGGACAACTTGTATTGAACTAAGCTTTTATCTATCATGTCTTGTGTAGAAGTTCTTGCACCAACCACCCTTCTGCAAGCTTTGGCAGTTTAGTTTCTTCGAATGTTGTGAGTTTAGCTTAAGATATCCAATCTTTTTGCTCTGGCATTTGCCTTTATCTGGTGACTGCATTTGTTTATTTCTTAAATCATCTATAAGCACAAATATGAGCATAAAACTCCAATAGTGAATTCGATATTTTAGAAAAGGGCATGAACATTGTATAACTTCCTGGAAGCCTAGATATCGAATGTAGTTTTCAATGATATACATCATTCTATAAATTGTTATAGTACAAGTAACAGTCTTCCTACATCTTACTGTCTTGGAATGAGGCCTATATAACTCAATGGACTTGAATGAGGTTGCACTGTACAGTTATGGTGTCAGTTTTTTTTTATATAATGACTATTTTGCCTAAGTCATGCCATAAAACATGATTTCATATTATTCCTATGCCATTCTGTTCACCGTGGATGTTTCTGATAAACTTTTATCCATTTGGTAAATTTTTGGCAGGATGCAACTAGGTATCGTGATGAGCTAAAGGAAATTGCACCACTTTCTCTCTTGAAATGTTCAAGTGATGCAACTACCTTGGTATGCTAACTATCTGGTCAGCGCGGCAGTTCTTACTGTCTTATAAATCTTTTGTTTTCATATAAACTGATATCATCTTGTTCATGTAACTCCTGTTACCATCAGGCATATCAACTGATTTAAACTTATAAATCCATGTTTTTATCCTATCCATTCTTCCTTGAATCTGTTGCACTACAATTTGACCTGTGTATTTATATCTGGCCTTTGTAAAACTTATTTTCAGCATAATTAAATTAGAGACCCTTATGATGTCCTTGAATAACCAGTTTTGATCTCCTTGTATATGATCTTTTCCATATGGGAAACATGTTTGAAATTGGAGAATAAAGGGGGTGATTATGGACGGGACTGTTGCAATATGTGTGAGTTGGCAATAGATAACACAAAGGTGCATTGCTATATGCATGATCATTTCGATGATAACACAAACATGATTGAAATTAGGAGAATAAATGGGTTGATTATGGATGGGGCTGTTGAAATATGTGTGAGTTGGAAATAAGTAATCCGAAGTTACTCTAGTAGGCATGCTCTTTTCCATGTGTCAAAGTAAATACCCACAATCTGGTCTAGGTTTGAGTTTTTAGATAATCATCCTGTTGCTTTACTCTGCATAGATAACATGAAGTTTCTTTAAAAGGAAGAAGCCAAATAAAATGCATATTAGAAATGGTTTAAATTGATTTGAGTAATCATAACCAAATCTCATGTATCTCAGGGGATAAGGGTTCAAGTTAGGAGTGTGTACATTGAGGGCCGAAGTCAGCCTTCAAAGGGGCAGTACTTCTTTGCATATAGAATAAGAATTACTAATAACTCAGATCGCCCTGTTCAACTTCTCAGAAGACACTGGATTATCACAGATGCCAATGGAAAAACTGAAAATTTTTGGTGAGTTAAATTATCTTATTCTGGTCAGGAGTCTTCTAAAATGCTTCAGTTTATATGACTTGGTTTTTCTTTTTCTTTTTTGGTTCCTTAAGCATGGGCTGCAGTTTGCGCTTCATTGACTTCTAAAGAATTTCAAATCATTTGTCATGCTGCAGGGGAGTTGGAGTTATAGGTGAACAGCCGGTTATACTTCCTAGGACAGGATTTGAATACTCATCTGCATGCCCACTTTGCACTCCCAATGGTAGAATGGTAAGTCGTGGCGATGTTCTTTCTCTTCCTGGAGAGCTTTGCCTTTTCTTCCCTTAATTTGGAGCAGATGAGGACAAGGTTTGTGCTTATATGTCAACATCAATAGGTCCCGTGAATATTGAAGTGAGAGCATGATATGTGGCCAGTGTTCTTATGGCCTCAAAGCTTGTTTTTATCATGTATTGAATCCTGTCTTAATCATGCGCGTACTTGGGATACTTCGGGAGACGTAGTCTGGTTTGCATTTCACCACCCAACAAATTCCAGCAGTGTATTAATGGGAAACGCCTTGTGCAAACAATTTAGAAAATTATGAATATTTCCCATTTATATACACGCTCAAAAAATCTATTTCTTTCATACAATTGCAGGAAGGTGACTTTGAGATGAAACACATTGACAAAGCTGGCTCACCCACGTTCAATGTTGCTATTGCGCCGTTCTCTCTCTCAATACTAGGAGATGGAAGTGATGCTTTTTGAAATGGGAAATGTGGACTCGCATCAGAGAGGGTGGAGGGCCTCTGCATCCATTCACGTTTGTCAATTGAAGGTTTGAAAAACTGTAAAACAGTGTATTTTATCTGGCAAGTGTGAAAATCTTATCTTTGGTGGGATTTTATGCTGTTATCAATTGGCAGACTAGATGGATGTAAATTGTCAAAGTTGTACGTAACAAACTCATGGAAGAAATATTATAGTAGAAATGATTTTGTTAAAATCCAGGTGAGAATCCGAGTGAAGAATAATTTACTCTTCACAATTTCATGAACCCATTAACATTTTGTGACCACAATTCAGTTGCAGATACATACATGCACGCATTTCTTTTCTACCGGACATATATAGCGGCAAATGCATATATATATTGCATGTACTGATATACTAACTTTTTAAAATACCGAATACCACAGCTTTTGTACTACTTGATCACTGTCTATGCCCTTTATATATGCCACATTTCTGCTTCTTGCAATATTGCCTAAAGAGAGCAAGATCAGGAGTTCCTCATCACCAGAACATGGAAGGTATACTCTCTGCCTCTGTCTCAACCAGTATAAATTTAGTAGTAATGTTTCAATAATGAATTTCTTAAGATTTTGATGTCAGCGTTTGAGCTGTTTGAAAACCTTGATCTTGCCAATATTTACCCAGGAATCTTTAATATCTCCTGATATGATCAAAACCACTGATTCCAAGCTATATAGCACAAGAAACCATACTCCCATATAATTGCAATAGAAACATGACGTAAGTCCGGAGAAAAGGCTATGAAACTAAATAAAGAACCAACATATAGTGGTTCTGTATATGGTATAATTTTGTTGTACGTGTTTGTCAGATTTATCTCTTCTTAGCAACCAAATGATGGATTAATTCTGAAATATGCTACGCATGAACATAATCTTTTAGATTAAACAAAAAAGAAACCCGCAATTTGGTCGCCCTCTGCCCGTATTGATAAAATGCTGATATGAACAACTGCTGGCTGTAGCTCAACTACGAGAAATTCATCTCCTAATTTGCAAATAGATGAACAGGGATTACCTCTGTTTTCGTTTTCTTTGTTTTCAATATCAAGCATTAAATTCCTAATCTGCAGACCATGCAAAGAAACTCTTAGCTTCATCTGTTTTTTGATAAAATATAGACAGACTTCCATATCAAAATCCATTAATGAAATTTATTATTATTATTATTATTATTATGGTTTCTACCCTCTTCTTATTTGGTGTCATGACTCATGAGCAACCTTAACTACCTTCAAGTACAAAACTTAAATTTATGGGATCCATCCTTTCATACATGGTTCAGTGTCAGTCTCTCGTACTCTTGTTGCTTGCTGCCTGTGCTTGCAATTTGTAACCAACTCAAAACCTTCCCTCCACTTTTACACAACTAAAAGCTGCCAATACATTGTGTTTAGGATCATACATAGTAGTAACTAGATTTTTACTTGCTTGTCCTTGCTTGTCCTATATTGCAGGTTGTGACAAATTTTATTTAACAAAAAAATAATAATTTAAATGATAATAACTTAAGTGAATCTGAGTTAACTTGACTAATACATAAGATACGAGATCAATATACCCTTTAGAATAAAAGGTGAAATAAACCACAAAGCTCAAGGCTTAATAATCTAATTTTAAAGAATGAAATTGAAAAAAAAAAGTTTAGAAAAAGAAACATGCAAGAAAAAAACCTAAGTCAATCCAAGTTCATTCTACTAACCCATCATTTGCTACATGAGATTGAGATAAAAAAATATTTTTTTAATTAAAAATGTCTTAGAAAAAAAGATCCAAGTTAAATAAATAAAAAAACATTGAAAAGAAATCCAAGTCAACATGAGTTAATTTGATTAACATGCGCTCCAGGATAACCCTAGAGAAAGGAAAAATATTAAAAATAAAAAAAGTCAAGACTCAATAGTCTAATATCAAAAGATGAAATTAAAAAAAAAAATCAAAACAACCTATATTAACTTGACTAACTCATGACCCAAAATAACCACAGGGAAAGAAAATGGAAGAAAATTATAAAACTTAAGGCCTAATAATCTAAAGTCAAATGATGAATTAAAAAAATAAAAAAATCAAAATTAATCGGGTTAATCTTTGAAACCAGTGACTTGGGTCATGACTCTAAGATGGCCTCGTCGAAGGCAAAAACAAAAAAAAAATCTCTAATAAAATTATCAAACATCAAAAAAGAAAAAAAGAACACAAATAACAATCATAATAATAAGGATCAAATATGGTATACAAACTAATGAAAGAAAATAATAACTAACTAAATTGGAAAAAAAGGATAAAAAAAGAAATTAAAAGAAAAGGATCACAATTGGATAAAAACATTAATGAAATAAAATATTGAAGGAAAAACTTAAAGAAAAAGTAAATTATAAAAATGATTAAAAAAGAAGAAATTAAAAGAATGAGGATCAAATTTGGATAAAAAATTAATGAATTAAAAATATTGAGGAAAAAAATTGAAAAACAACAAATGAAGAAAAGGATAAAAAACAATTAAAAGAATAATTACCATATTTGATATAAAAATTAAAAAAATAAAATGGAAATGGATGAAATTAAAAAAAAATCTAAAACAATTTAAAAAAAAAGGACCAAAATTGAAAGATAAAGTAAATAGGATGGACAATCCTAAATTTTGAATGACCTAACATGAATATCAAAGAGAGAAGAGATAAAAGAGAGGGGGGAGAAAAAATCTCATAATTATCAAACCATTATGAATTGCAGAACACACACTACTCATCAATTGCGCCTCAACTAGACGCCAGGGACAACATGATGGTTGGGACTTTTGGGTTGTCATAAGATGTCACACGCTGTCCTTTAAAAGCACGAGCAACATCCACTCATTAACATAGCAATTAAACTTGACATGTCACAACAAATTGACTAAAAACCTAGGTGACCTGGAGCCCTGATTAGGTTTAAAGTATATAAAACTCGGGCTTGCAATTGACCTAGTAAAACCCACGAGACTTTCCAAGTTAACCTTAAACTCGGGTGACCCAACATAAAACTATAAATACCTAGCCTCACATGTTTGTTACAATAATTAATAAAAAAATAGTTGAGAAAAGTAATTGAATGAGTTAAAGTTATGATTTCAATTAAAAGGATAAAAACAAACTATTACTGGTTTCAATTAAAAGAATAAAAACAAATTATTATTGAAGATAATAGGTCTAGAAAGCATAAGTGTTGTCTCATGCATAGAGAAGACAATTAAATGTTTTTCTCTTTCTCGATCTAACCTTATACATCTGAGCATATCATTTTTTTTTGTTGGTTACTATCTCATATTAAAGTTCATTTTATAAATACTAGAAGAAAGTTTTATTTTTTCAATACGAAATTGGAAGCCGATTAATATATATACTTTATATTCACAAAAAACAAATTATGTTTTTTCAATATAGGATAATAAATTATTTTGGTTTAACTACAATTTAAAAAGAAAAGATAATATCTTTCTATAATTTTTTTTGAAATAATCTTTTAAATTTTATTATTTACAAGATATATAGCTTACATCTACATTGATTGTTTTTTAATTTTTAATATGGGATATTAAAATCTCAAATATTTTTTTTCTCAGGTTAACCTGGGTCAATTCGGGTAAATTGGGACTCAGCCCCTTAGTCGGGTCAACCACCAAGCTGAACCATTAAATTCCAAACCTATACTCAACTAAGAATCTCAATATAAAACAAATCTAATGTTGAAGAGTGAGATAAATTAATTTAATTACAAAAAAATTCTTTTTAAAAGAGCAAGATCTGCACCAAAAAACTAAGGTAATATCAAGTCGATTTAATGTCAAAGGATAAAATAAATTAATTTAATCTAATTAAAAAAATTCCTTCTAAAAGAGGTAAATCTAGCAAAGACAAAAATAAAACTCGAGATAACCCGTGTTACTTTTAAAAAGTCAAAAAGTCCCATCAAAAGTGAGAAAAAAATTGGATGATGAACAAAAAAAAACCCGAAACAAACCAGTTTAACTTTAATAACCTCTAACCTGACATATAAGATAGGAATAACTTAAAAAAAGAAGAAGAGTAAAACAACTAAAGAAACTCAAGGCCTAACAAGTCAATTTTAAACGATGAAAATAAAATAAAATTAAAGAGAACTTAAAAACAGACAAACTTAAATCAAGTTAATTATCAAAACTGTTGGACTGGGTCATGATTGTAGAAGACAAACAAGAAAAAATAATGAAGCAAAATTCTCAATTATAAAAAAATTGAAAAATAGAATAAAAAGAAAAAAAACTAAATCTTGCATAAAAAATAATTAAACACAAATAATTAGGGATTAAATTGAAAAAATAAATAAATAAAGAAAATGCTAAAAAGATGAGCAATAAAAAATGAGCACCAAAATTGGAAACAAAATTAAATTAAGTTAAATTCTAAAGGACAAAATAAAATAAAATTAATGCAAAGCATAAAGAAAAGTAATCAAAAGAACAAAGATCAAATTAGATAAAATTATTAAATTAAATAAATTCAAAGAGATGAAATTAAAATAAAAAAGCTTCAAGAAGTACTAAAATCAAAACAAATAAAAATCAAAATAATAAAGACCAACTTTAAAATAAATATAAACTAAAAGGCACAGTTAAGTTTTTAAATGCTCGGCATGAATACTAGGGCACAAGAGAGAAAAAAAAAAGGTTAAGAAAAAACTTTTATCTTTGTTGAACCGCTGTTAACCAAACCTAACTTGTTATTTCAACAGCTACGTTGTCACGTGACATGTCATATGAAATGGTATTTAATAAATTTTATCTATTGGAATACATCCTACATATCTATAGTTTGGTGTAGGGGATGATGGTATACTGACGCGTGTATACATCATTTTTTTATATTAATTTATTAAAATTTTAATAATTAAAATTATTAAAATACCCCTAAAAGCATCTTATATTACAAAAAGAACATGCAGCAAAAACAAAAATACCCTCTCAAACCAGGCTTAAATGTTTTTAAATTAAAGGTTAGAAATGTCATTTAATTATAAAAAAATATAATATGTAAAGAAAAAAAACCCACTTTGCAGGGTCAATATTTTTTAGTTTTTAAGATACCATCGTCATTTAATTATACAAATAAAATTATAAATACACAAAAGCCTAAACAAGTTTACTATATATAAAAAACATTAAATGACTAAATTGTTTCTTGATCAATTGACGAATAACATTTTGTTATTTTGATTCCCAGAACAAACGACTCTACCCCTAGCAAGGTAGTTATTCAGTGCAATAAAAATTAATTAATTAATAAACTACATAAATCCACAATATTTTTCCTTACATGCTAACTGATATTGCATTATTTATGGTAGCGTTAAGAAATTATTATCAAGTGTTGTCGTTTTTTCCCATCTGACATAAAATCCCCCATGTTATCCGCATGGCTTGCTTCTCTTACAATCTTTTTAAAATCATAAATAAATAAATAAAATACATATATATATATATATATATATATATAAAAGACAATTTTAAAGGGTAAAGGAACATTCTCTTGAAATAGCATGGAAGGATCCAATTAATTTCATCTATTAAAATACATATAGTACCTCACACGTTGCTAGCTAGGTGGACATAGGAAGGATTGGCTGCTTCCCTTCTATTACCAGAACCCTAACGTTTTTCAATAATTAATACCTCGACATTATTGTAAAGTTAAATTGTACATAGCGTGTGGCTAATGTATTGTTCTTGCTTGGCAACCAAGCTTGTCCGAATCTTATTATCTTCCACTGTTTTCAAGCTTCCTTCCATGAATGTGGGCCCCTCATCCCCCCTTCCACCTCCACGTTATTACAACATTATACATCACAAGAAAACTAGGATAAAGGAAAAGCCCTAGGCATGAGTTATCAATGGCGGCCAAAATTATAAATAAATAAATAAAACTGTGTAATATTTCCCTCCTGACTCATTTCTTTTTCGTTCTTGCTTTCGGTCCCGTTTCATTTCATTCCTTTTTCCTCTTTTATTCCTCTCTCATGACTAGTTAAATAGTAAAAGTTTAGGGAACTGTTTCATTATATAGTAATAATTATTTTTTAAAATATTTTTTATTAAAAATAAATTAAAATAATATTTTTTATTTTTTAAAAAATATTTTTCATTTATATATATATAGTCTTTAAAAAAACACGGTGCGAAAAAGCCGGTGATGTTGGGAGGGGGCATCTGAAAGTTAAAAAGACAATGTGGTCACCACCCGCGGGTAATGCAAATCAAATCACCCCTTTTATCACCCAAAACAAAATCCCGTGCTTCACGTATTATTCTCAGAATTTGCAACCTCATTTACAAGCCAATCAAGATTCTTCCTAACAAGTTCATCTGCTTGCTTGACCACCACTCCACCCCTCAGTATGAAAGTCAGCATCTTGTGCGGGAAGCTGTGACCATTTTCCGGTCACACAGCCCCGCAAAATCCAGGTCAAGGTGGGGCCAGGGGTCCCCACCCAAAGACCACCCGTCAAACACCGATCTCTTGCTTCAACATGATGGCTAAAAGCTAACATCATAATTTCTATTTGTATTATATTATATGATTAGTAAGGCCCAATGTGCCCGTAATCGCCCTAACAAATGTTCCCAAAACGAAGGGTTTTCTTTGTTTAGGCTGTTAATCTTCAAGTTAATTATAGCTCAAATGGGTGCTTACGAAGTCATTAGTCAAAATTCAGAACTCGGAAAGACAATAGCTCCAGTCTCCAGATCTGAAGCTACACTCTCCAATGTCCTTTCCAAATACAGGGTTGCTTTATTCCCTTGTTGGCAGTTGGCATCCCATGCACAATCACCATTCTTGTTCTCGAAAAGCTCATGCAGTTCAACACAGTATCCAAATAATTTAGTGTCTTGCCCCTGTCTCTCTTTAAAAAATGGTAGTAATTAAGCAATATCAAGAAAAACTTGAAAAGACCCAAAAAAAGGCTGGAAATCCAAGAAAAAGGTGACAAAAACCTGAATGTTTTTAACAATTTTATATTTGCATGCATGTAAAGAGGACGATGCTACTGTGCAAAGTGTCTGGTCTATTTTCAAGATTTTTCTTTTCTTTTCTTGAAATAATAATAATAATTGAAAAGGAGAGAAGCTTATGCTCAAAGCAGGCCATCCTTTCATCCTCTCTCTCTCTCTATACACACACACATTTATCTCCTCTCTTTTTCTTCTTTTTTCTTTTTAATATTTAGCTCCTTTATTTAGTTTTCTTTCCAAAGTAAAGAAGCAAAGCATCTTCTTGCAGGCTCTTACACACCATCACATTGTTCTTGCTTTCCCCTGTAAGCATCAACCTTTCCTTCCCTTAGAATTTAGCTGCTTCTTTCGTGTATTCATATTTTTAATACAATAAGTATGGATTTTATCTTTCTTTGGAATTTCTGGTTTGTTTAAGGCTTTAGTGAGGTCAAAATCAAAATGGGATTTAATATTTTCTTGAACTTCCCCATTGGGCCAAATCTTCTCTGGTTGTTGTGATGTTGATATATACAACCGACTATAACAAATAGGAACTTTCTCTCATTCTTCTCTGAAGTGTAGTCTATTTATGGCATGCACAAACTCTGCTTGGCTTTCAAGTTTTGATGAGAACTCGAGAATGTTTGCGTGTTTTGAAAGTGGATTTGCGCGTTTCAGCTAGCTCTTCCACCGACTTACTCTTCTCGCTTTATATTCATAGAATTGTAGTTCCAATTCGTGCGTTACCGACAATAGCTCAAAGCTTTAATTTCACAGAACTGCTCTGCTATTCACATTAATTCAGTAATTCTTTTCCTTTACCCTTTGAATTGATTCTCATAACAATTTTCTCTCCCCTTTTCCTCTCAGGAATTCATATCAATAAGCTTTCTTTTTAATCAAATTTCCATTCCAATCATTCTTTGGTTGATCACTTGATTCTCTATCTCGTTTCATTCTACCTACAAGAGTCCAAAATCAGCTTCATTCCATTCCATATACAGTTATTGAACATTCAGACAAGTACAAGTGACAGCATGAGTTTTATAACGGGATCACCCAAGGATACCTGGCAACCAGTCATGACTGCCAATACAACCATTGCCAGTTATTGGTTAAACTGGAGGTTTTTCCTCTGTGCTATTTGGGTCTTAATCTTGATGACGATAGCATTAATTCTTATATGGAAAAATGAACATCGGTGCGAAGTGGAACGTGAGAGTGGAGGGAACAGGCAACAAGCAGAAGCGCCTTTTTATGATGATGAAACTTGGAGGCCATGCCTGAAAGGAATCCACCCTGCCTGGTTGCTAGTTTTCAGACTTTTTGCTTTCTTTGCTCTCTCAGTGCTGCTCATCATTTCTGTATTTGTGGATGGAGGCAGTATATTTTACTTCTATACTCAGTAAGCTTTACTTTTTTCTCGAGCTCATCTCTTTCTTTGGATGAATTTCATACTTTGATGTTAGTGTTTAGTTCTTTTATTGGCATTTCAATTAGGATTTTCTTGTTTATATTATTACCTTTCCATTCTATTTGTGAGAGGAAAAAAAAAGGAAAGTTTTTTCTTTCTTCTATGAACTAACTTTTGTAGCACAATGGACATTAGAAACATCAAGGACCAAGGAATATTTGAGTCACCTTCATGTGTGCCAAGCCAGATCAAGATATCCATATTGGTTGATCATTTGAATAATTGATTTCAACAAATTATCTTCAATGTTATTGATTGGTGATTTTTCTTGGTCCTGAACAGGTGGACTTTTACTTCAGTCACAATTTATTTTGGGGTAAGTTCTAGGTCATCGATATACCTCCTCTCAAGTTATTTTAAAGTGCCTAATTGTCTCGTTTTTTCCTATGTCTGTTATCTGCTTAATGATGATCTCATTTCTGTAGCTTGGTTCCCTACTCTCCATACGAGGTTGCTATCAATATCACAAAAGAGCTGGTGATAAGAGGGTTGATAATGTAGAGGCAGATCCAGAGCAAGGAACATGTGTATCTCCATCAGTTGGACAGAGTTTTAACACTTCCATGGCAATGAAAAGCTCAAACTCCCACGAAAGACTTGATGTTCGCCAACCTGCAGGGAAATTGGCTTTCATCTTTCAAATCATTTTTCAGGTAACTTGTCCGAAAATGAAATTTGGCCAAATTTATTGTGCTTTTATATCTTATCCAAATGAGGAAGTTTGAAGGCAACTAGCTATTTTCATTCGGAACCTCTAAAGAGCACCTTTCATTGTCCAGGATTAGAACATAGAGTGTCTGCATGCGCTGACGCAGTAATTTCTAGGTTTAAATATTCATGCACTTTAGTTTATTGTGGCATGAAAGTTCAATTTTCAATCCCATAATGATAACGAGTACTCGAGTAGTTCCCTGTGAGGACGCGGCCTCAACTTTTCATTTGTTAATGATAAATTAAGAGTTCCATACCAAGGCCTAAGAGCTGAAAAGCAGGGTCATTACTCATTTACCAAGGGACTACTCTTTCTTGACATTCATATTTGATTTTGGAAAGTTCAGTTAGGACCCAGATGAGGAAAGACAGTGAATCAAGGGGATACAAAACTGTGCTTTTATGCATTTTCCCTTTTACTTCGTTTACATCATTGATTAGATGGATTCAATTATTTGAATATGGTAAGTTGTTGACAATTATTTTTCATGATTTCAGATGAATGCTGGGGCTGTTATGCTCACAGACAGTGTCTTTTGGTTCATCCTTGTACCGTTTCTTGCAATCAAAGATTACCACCTAAGTGCTGTAAGTTATCATCACTGCTCCAATTTGTGTTAATTTTAGAGGTAAAACCATATACTACTCTTGGATATGACGGTCACGCACACTCTCATATCGGCATCTCAGTAGAAAAAGATGAACAGCAATCCAATATTTAGTTACTAATTTTCTTGTTTTCTTGGTTTTCTAAACAATACGTTGTTCTTTTTTATTGACAGTTGATTATCGGCATACACTCACTCAATGCTGTTTTCCTACTTGGTGATACTGCTTTAAATTCCTTGGTAAGCTGTCCTGGCTTGAACCACAAATCATTTCCAGCTCTTTCAATGAAATTATTCACAAACTCTTGTTATTTCTTTCAGAGGTTTCCTTGGTTCCGGATCGCATATTTCTTTGCGTGGACAATAGTATATGTCCTATTCCATTGGATTGTCCATGCCACTTTCAGACTTTGGTAAAATCATTTCTTGTTCTCTTTCTATGATGAAATCAAATTTATCATTGTTTTCTAACGGTAGAATTCTGTTATTGTCTAAACAGGTGGCCATATCCATTCCTTGACTTGTCATCTCCGTATGCTCCTTTATGGTATTGACCCTTGAGCATTGAACCCTTTAATTCTGCTACAAGTTATGTTCAAAATGAAAAATTTTAGCACGGAACGATAACAACACACCGCTTCAACCTGTGATATAACTTTGCAATCGGCTTTCTGTCAATAATCATGTCTATTAAGCATTTATATACAGTGTCTACACTCTAAAGAAGTAAATACTAATGCATTTCTCTTATCTGAAATTGAAATATTCGCAGGTACTTCTCGGTAGCAGTAATGCACATCCCCTGCTATTGTGTTTTCGCTTTTATTGTGAAGCTGAAACGCATGGTGTTTTCAAGATGGTTCCCAGACTCCTATCAAAGTCTGAGGTAGCTGGACTTGGAAACTTGGAGAGGCAACACAGTTTCAAAGAAAATGTGAATTTCTGTGTAGAAAGTTGTGGTAGCAGAATAGAAATGAACAGAAGAACGCAGGTAGCATAAGAGACTGTCGGCATCCTTGCCTTGACTAACAATTCAGTTAGTAAGTTTTGGAAGATCAAAAAATGGTCAACAAGAAAGCGATATTCTTAATTTGTATAGCCATTGTTAGGGGAGTGGTAGTGGTAACTACGTAGTGATACTAGAAGAAATTAGATGAGAAATTCTTTTTCTCTCATCTCTTCTTTCAATTCTATTATTTTTTCAATGATTTCCTTAATTTAATTTAACCTATTCTATCTCCATATTAGATTTTAATATTTTACTAACTTGGAAGAGTTCTAACCAGGGTTTACAGTAGCCACAATTGTAGCAACGTAAGAATAGAATAGGAAAAGAAAATGAGAATATTTTTAGTGTGATTGATATTATTGTGGTGGTTGTTGTAGTTTAAAGTAATTTTTATTTAAAAATTATTAAAATAATCAGTTTAAAGTAATTTTTATTTAAAAATATATTAAAATAATATTTTTTATTTTAAAAAAATATTTTTGATATTATCATACTAAAATAATATGAAAATTATTTTAAATTAAAAAATTATTTTTTGACATAACACAATTTAAACTATATTTCTAAAAGGGCCTTAGCATACCTATCTACCACTACTAATATAACTTCTTTCCCTTTGGATTTGAGTAATCCCTCCGCAAAATCCATGCTTAATATAAACAAAAGATGCTTGAACTGGGAGAGGTTGTAATAAACCAGGAGTTAGGACATTCGCGCCCTTGTTTCTTTGACAAGTACGGCATTTCTTCACATTAGAAACCAACGTAATTGCTTGACGTTCAAGTCAATCCATGACAACCTGAATCTTTTTAGAGTTAGTGGATACCCCTTCTTGAGATATTACATGACCCAACTATTCCACCTGGTGACTATCAAACACACAGACTGCCCTCAGCAACTAGTTGATATAGCTTTAACAACTCAAACATTGTTTGCAAGTTTCCCAAGTGAATGATTATAGATTAAAATGTCATGGAAGAACACTAGTATAAATTTTCTTAGATTCTTTCTGAATATCTCATTCATTAAATTTTAAAAGATGGTAAAGATGTTAGTTAACTCAAACAATATTACTAAGAACTCATATTATCCGTTATGAGTTTGAAAAGTAGTTTTAAACATATCTTTACATGCCATCCTAATTTGAGGGTAACTAGTTCTTAAGCCCACCTTTAATAACACAATTGCACTCATCAATTCCTCTAGCAATTCATCTACTAAGGTTATTGAAAACTTATCCTTAATGATAAGTTTATTGAGAGTTCTATAATCTACATAAAGTCTCTAATAATCATCCTTTTTCTTGACCACTAAAACTAGAGAAGCAAAAGAGATATTGCTCTGTTGAATGGTACTTGAATTTATCATTTTTTCACAATTTTTTTCTAAAATATCTTTTTATACCCTCAGAGCATTTATAGGGTTCGAAGCTACCTAATCGAGCCTCCTCTTTTAGATTAATAGTGCGTTCATGGTTTCTGATAAGGTTTGAACTACTCACTAGTAACTCCTTTTACTCACTAGTAACTCCTTTTAAAGCCAAATTTCCTTATATAGTGTTTGATAATGAAGTTGAGATAAACCATATAGAGTTATCATTGTCCTTCATTATCCTCAGGTTGCATAAGCTCATTTTTGCCGATTATGAGAAACTTTCCAGCAAGTTGTTAGGTTCTGCCAATTTAATAGTTTGTAATTTAGCAGATTCAATACCTCTCAATGGTACATCTTAACCCTGTCACTTAAAAAACATCCATAGTTTCTTATAATTAAACACAGCATTATCTAAGATATTTAACCATTGAATGTCCAATACTATGTTATAGTTGTTTAAATTCACAATGAACATGTCAACTATAAAATCAATAACCCCTTGCATCCTCCATTTAAAGTCTCGACAACGGTAATACAAGTTATAGTTCTACCATTGGTTGTTTTCACTATTAGAGCTTTAATTAGAGTTATATTAGTTTGAAACTTAATAGTTGATTCTATGTTGATAAAATTATAGGTACTATTAGAACCTATCAATGTTAATAAAGTATTTATTAGCCTTATCTGTCACTCTAAATGTATGGAAACCAATTATACCCTTCAATGCAATGAAATGTATACGAAGATTGATTGATTCATACTCCATTTTATTCCTTCACCACCTACTTCTTCATTATCCTCTTCATCTTCCATATTGCATAGTGAAGGCAACCTTTTGTTCATTTATGACGTTGTACAAACCTCTCATCACACTAAATGCATAATCTTTTACCTTTTTTTCCCCTTAAGTTCTCAAATTTTTGTTAGGTTTCAGGGTTGGATTGTATGTTGACGTAGAAAGTATGCTATTTTAAGGTGGTTTTGAGTTGTTGGTGTTTAAGAGAAATGTATTTTCAGGATATGTTTGTGGTGCATGGGTTTTGACTTGAGCAATTTGAATAATATCATGGGTAGAGTATTAATTGTATTGTTGATGTGTGGTTTTCTAGAGGTAAAAATATTATTTTGCAGAAAAGCAAGGTTGTAAGCCTGCTTTAGAATTTTAGGTTCAAACATCTTCACTATATTCTTCATTTCTACCTTCAAACCTCCTATGAAAAACACCATAACTTATCTTTCATTAATTTTCATCTTGTTCCACGGTATATTGAAATCTTGAATGTATGTTTCTGTGCTACAAATTTGTCTTAAATCTATATGATCCTTAAGTGAATTCTTCTTACCTTTTGGCACACAAAGTTTCAACATACTCATTCCAAGTTACCTTCAGACCTCTCAAACTTCTTGTATAGTTTTGATGCTAGTATAGAGCAATGTCATTGAAGTAGTATAAAGCTAAATTGAGTTTCTTTTAATCATCCATCTTTTCAATATCAAAATACTTATCGCGCTTATATAATCATTTTTGCACATCTTTACCATCAAAGCAGGGAAAATCACGTTTAGGTCTATGAGTCCTGTGATGCAGCTCCCCTTCTTCACATGTTTCGCATGTTTTAGCAGAATAATCATCCTTGGCAGTGAACTTATCTGTGTCAGCACTAGTCTCACCAGCTGTTTGTTGCAATGCCTATAGGATTGGTGTTTGCTGGAAGGAAAAACCACTAATGAGATCCTTCAACTCACCTAGTTTGATTTCACGACTAGACTTGGTATTTAACATCTGCTCACTTTTCTGTGTTGGTTCCCTATTATTTATAGTCTCTCTCGTTACTGGTTTGTAGAGAGAGAGGGTGTTGGTGATGCTGCATTTCAGCAAGGTCCAAAGAAAAAAGGGAAAAAAATATACAGAAATCATTATTTCGATTCCATAAGTAGGTTAACAATCAATCATATGAATCGTGTTATATTTACAAAGAATGAATCAACAAGAAACAAAATCCTCACCCAACCTCAAAATTTTTGATACAACAACATAGGCCACTTCCGCTAGTTCAGGCACCACCTCGAGGTGCCAGGCCGCTTTACAATAAAGACAATATACACAAGGTACACTACAATCACATGTGATTAAAGAAAATTGCTTGGCAAAGAACCCATTAAAATAATAGCATCATTATCCTTGTGATCCTTCACTTTTTCCGGATTTGCCTTCGAAAATAACCCGGAGAACAATCCTTGACCCATAGCAGAGCCCGATCTCCTTCCCAGAATGAGACCACTGGCCTTACGGCTCAAGCTATTGGTTGACTCCAAGACCTCGTCTGTCCTGAGGTGTGCCCCACAAGAGCAATTTGTAAGCTTGCTGAAGCAGGGCTTGTGGAATACTGATTCGCAAGAAGCACACCTTTCAATTTCCCCTTCCTGTTTAAGTTGTTTTCCAACTGTCAGAACGTATCTATGATAACTTTTCAGTTATCAGCTACAAGGACCATATAGGAGACAACTTTCTGGTGCTTGAGCTGAAGGGCTTTTCACTAGATTATGATATACATCACTGCCTGGAAATCTTAAATTTTTTTCCATAAAACATTCATCATGCTGACGTTAAACAAAGCTATTCTATGCTAATGCCTACCTGAAAAGGAAAAATGAGTGAGGATGGATCATTACAAGCTTGACGGGCACTGCAGGGGACTCCTACATCACAGCATATGAGGCATTGCTCTGTTATATGCTCCAGGATTTTCCTTGAAACAGTTTCCAACATCACTGGTAGCGCTGCAATAGAAATAGAGACGAGTTTAAGAATAAAAAACAGGGTTGCACAATTACACAGAGTTCAGATATCTATATCTATGTACGGATCCTTAAGGCATGTCACTTACACTGACAAAAGAAAAATGTAGGGTTCAATAAAGAAGTATAAAAGTGATAAAAGGAGGAGATTAAGTCTTTAAAAAAATCATATTAAGCAAATGTTAGTTGTTGTTAAGCATAATCAATGGCACATGATTACTATTTTATTTCACATAGTTGAAACCTATTTGACTGAAAAAATTACAAGAGTGAGATTCCTGTATGGTTAAGAGTCAGTTAATGCACCAGAGAAACACAAGCAAAAACTGCCCCATAATGTTACAGAAATTGATGATATCAAACAGTGGGAAAAAAAAATAAAACTTCAGAACCAGAGAGAAAGGGACATTCAATGGAAAGGCATGTCAAAAGTTAGGAAAAGAAAAAACAAAACTAGACCAGCCAATTACAAAGAAGTGTTCAAATCCAGCCTAGCTGCTTGCAAAGAAATCAACATGGATATATAGTAGTATTGGAGACTTCTGCATGTGTAAACAAGGGCGGAGACATAAATGGATTCAACAAAGCATAGCTTCGATGAAATATCTTCTCACCAAAATACTAAAATAGAAGTTATGATTAGATGTTAACCTGCAAAAGCCCCTTTTGAGAGATCTATGAGGTCTCTAAGGGCAAAAAAATCATTGCCTTCAAGAAGATATCTTCGAGAACCGAGTCCTTCATTGATGGTCCTGCAGAATGGACATCGAACATATGAAAGCATAGTTCCAATTTTTTTCCTGACATCCATGATATGGTGCAAGGCTGGGACCTTGGAGAATAGGAAAGGATTGACCGCACTTACACAAAGCATGGGCTGCAAAAGAAAATTCATTAAGGGCATCTGGCAACTTAGACAAGAACTTTGCATTGAACATAAAGCTTAATACAAAATCTAAAACACCTTTAAGTTGTAAGCCATCAATAAACATGAGTGTTTATTATCTAAATGAAGAATTTTAACAAGAAACACATATTAGATTGAATCTCCCAGTATATAGGCATGTAACAGATACCCTGGAATGGAGTGCACATTTAACTTCATTATTTTTACAAGCATCTTAAACCTTACCAAATACAACCAGGGAAATGCTAGACAGTTGGACTTTCTATCATCAGTTACTATTGACTTTTGACCCATTGCATTTATGTAAGCAAATACAGGACGTGCTTGGCAAACATACTTTCATGGATTTGGGTCAACCATTTCTCTATCCCTCGAATTTAACAATTTCATCCAATCTAGAAGCACCTAGTTATGCAGAGATTGTACAAATGACAACAGAAAGACAACTTTTCAAATTACCTGTTCATGGATGGAATCCAGGTATGACTTGGCCATCTGAGAAACTGGGTATTGAATAAAATCCCAATAATGTAGAACTCTTGCTGGCAAAACTGCAGTCTCATTTGTATGGCATGAAGAACAAAATAACTGACCAGTGTACTCGCAAAGTCGTGGTTTTCCCCACCCAAGTGTCTGTACAAAGTCCCGCATTAATGTCATCCCATCATCAAAATGGCTGTGGCATCCAGCACAAGTATAATGTTGTGCTTCTAGCATCTGTTTAGTAGATTTGAATGGCCGAATTTCAACAATAAGTGATATTGTTTTCCCTAAAGTGGAAATATTTCCTGCATCTTCCCCTCTGTTAGAAAATACAGACTGAGGAACTAGTGTTCTTGCCGCTGGGGAACTAGGAAATGAATCTCGAGGAAACAAGAACCAAACCAGTGCACTTGGGGGACTGGAAAAGAACCCAGAATGGATAGTTGAATGTAAACACTCCTGAATAAGAACACTTCTCTCAGAAACAACATCTGGAGATGCATTTCCGAATATTTTTCTAGATTCCTTTTCCACAGAGGACCATGGAGAAGGAAGAGTCCAGCCCTGGTCAGCAAATAATGATTTCAGCCTACGATAGAGTGTATAGAAATCACGATACCTGCGTTCAACCTCCCACTGGTTTTTGCCACTCCATACCCTTATTATATATGCAGTATATTCCTTCACTCCAACCAACCTTTCGCTAAGTGAGACATCTCCCTTCTTCTGCTTTGCACCTACTACTTCAACCCTATCAATTCTCTGTGGCTGTGTAATTAGCATATAAGCCTCATCAGTACCAGAAGTAGAAGCAGTTGACATTAATAGCTGTGACTGAAACATGTGATTACCCCGAGGAAACCTGGCCCCTGGAGACTCAACAGAATCAAGTAAAATTTCTTCCATTTCATTAACAATCTCATCGTAAAATTCAATGAGCTCAAAATTCTCTGCCTCTGCCTGCCAAGAAAATTCAGAAACAGATAGGAATATAAGCATCTTAACAAGCAACTTGAGAGCCACGATGGAGAGAAATATGCAAAAGTAAAAGAGAGGCAGTTAACCAGTGGAAAACATAGATATTGAAAAATATACTTTTGCAACAGATGGTTTCTGTATTGCTTAAAACTCTTCCAAACACATACTAACATGATGAAAGCTACAAAGATTCTAAATTGCCAACATGATGCTATTACTTAAAATGTAAAAGAAACACCAATTATAAATTGCAACTTGATGCTTTATGAGAGTATGCGTCATTCTAGAGCTCACAGGCTTGGCAGGGAGTTTGATTTTCCAATGGAGCTCAGTACACATACTCACATGCAAACACTGGTATAAAGTTTGACAACATCAGCAGTAAAACATATATAGATACTTAAAACATAGCCGTGTTCCTAAATACACACAAGCCAGATTCTGGAACTGAGTTTTGATAGAAGAACGAACATGTAAAACATGTTACTTGATACATTACCATGCAGTCAATGAAAGTCAATTTGTCAAAAGCATCCGTGCTTCCCATTTCCATCCTTGAAAGATTATTTTCTGTGTGCTATATATGATTACCAAGCATCCACAACAAAACATCTAATAAACATCTACAAATCGATTTTATAGTTTATAAACTTAGGAGAGTTGTTGAAGAAACATCAGTAAACCAGCAAAAAAGATGCAAACCCGTGAAGAAAATAATCACTAAGTAACCTTTAGAGACTAACCTTAACCACCGCAGGATGGTCTTTGTAAGGAATCACAGAACCAGGAGCATTTCCTGATGCTTTCTTCATGCTATTTTCAAGCATTGACTGGGTTGAATTTAGTTTTTGGTCCACAAAGAATTCTGCACTTGCATTTTCTGAATATTCAGCTGTGCGGGAACAAAGTTGATTGGTTGTATCAGAAAAGGGGTCTGCCTCTACTTTTAAATTCCCAGCCTCTTCATTTTCCAAAGTTACGTTGTCATTAGTGCAAACAACTTCCCCGGATTTCAAAGATGTATTCAGATCCACATGATGATCTGTAAAATCCATTCCAATGTATTCAGATCATCCACATGATGATCTGTAAAATCCATTCCTAACCCTATGGGAGATTTTTCTACCAGAGGTTCCGGCTCCACCTCAAAGACACCACTGACAGGACAATTTTTATAAAGCTCTGTTGTATCATTAGCACGTTGGACTTGATTGCAGTTAAAAGAAATATTTTTAACATCTTCCTGTGGTTCACAATAGCCTGGAAAAGCAACTGGCACGATCGAGGTACCTTTATCATCTTTGGCTAATTCATGACCACCTTGCACCTGACAACTGGCTACAGGAATGTCTCTCACATCTTCCACTTGGTCCACCACAGAATTCTGTACACAAAAAGGGACCTTAGTAGCAGAATTGAGCTTCTCTCCTGAACCATCAGCTGCACTGTCTCTGATGCCAGCATGTTCCTCCATCAAACCTTTCCCTATTTCTGTTTCACCAACAACTGGAACCACAGTCAAAGCCACAGAAGTAGAACTAAAAAAGTTTCCATCAGTCTCCTGACCCTGCTCCTGCTGCTGAAATTTATCCAAGGTAAAAGAAGCTCCAATGCCTCCCCTTGTTTCTAGCTCAAAATCATCCCAATCCTCCGACCCAAAAGCCACAGATGAACTCATAATCAACGGGTTCGCATCACCAACTTTCCCTTCCTCACCAAGCAACACATTCTTCCGAACATTCAAATTCTTCCTATTCTCATCATCCGAACCACATCCATACATCGAATCATCATCTTCAGAATAGCCATATCCAGACGAACCCCCATCTTCCCCTCTCTCCACTTCCCGTCCATCAAACCCCAAACCCACCTCCACATCCAACACACTTAAACAACCATCATTCTCTCCATTCCCAATTCCCAAACGAACACTCTCCCGCTTAATGTCCATTTCACTACCACGAATTTCCAACCCATCAATCCCATTTTCTTCAAAACTGCTATCTAAACAATCAATACCCGAATTTGAAAGCGTTTGATCCTCCAAGTTCTCATTATCATCAAACCCAGAATGGAAACTTTTCAGCCCCACGCTAAAATCATCCAAACTTTTTAAGGGCCCAAAATCAGACTTTATACAATCATTAAAAGAAGGATCACACGAACCACTACAAATACGAGGTGTGCCCATAACTGAGGTGGCGCTACAGTACCGCTCGAACTCCGATTCTCCACGTGAGGAATGCTGTGATGCTGATGCAGGCGATGCATCACCACCGTCCGGTTTGATAGAACCGAACGGATCAGAAGATGTGGGCCTCGGGATGGTGTCGTGGGTCCCTTCTCCATTATGAATCATCTGATTATTATTGTTGTTGTTGATGTTGGTATAACCGTAAGGGTTTTGAGCTTTGATGTTGAAGAGTTGAGAAAGAGAAATGGAAAGAACGTGTGGGATTGGAATTGGTATAAAAAGTGAGAGAGTAATCGTAGATGACCATATAAAAGAGCGACAAAGCAGAGAGAGAGAGGGAGGGGGTGAACGGATAAATGGAGGGTGAAGTCGCTGAGAGATTTGATAGCAGAGGGACTTTGGGCTTTGTACAGAGAGAGAGAGATGATGGAAGTGTTTATTTTGATTTTGATTTGACTAGGTGGATTGGGTTTTATTACTTTAATTTAGTTTGGATTATTGTGAATGTTGATCGGTTAGTTTTTAAAATATTTTTATTTTAAAATATATTAAAATAATATTTTTTATTTTAATAAATTATTTTTGATATTATAAATATTAGTTGTTATTTTTAAAATTATTTTTTACTTAAAAATATATTAAAATAATAATTTTTTATTTTTAAAAAATTATATTTTATATCAAAATATTAAAATGATCTAAAAACTATAATAATCTTATATAAAGCAAATCAAATCAAATTATAAAACTAAATTTTCATTCAATTTAATATTAAATTAAAAAAATAAAAAATAAAATAAAAAACAATTCAAATTAACTCCAATTAACTTGTCAAAGCCGAACACCGGATGATGATAATAGGATAACCATATAAAAAAATAAATTAAAATTAAATATGAAACTCGATTTTTAATAAATTTATTATTAAATAATAAAATTAAAAAATAAATCAATATAAAAAAAGACATTATAAAATGACTAAAGTTTATATGAGTTAACTCACAAATTTATAATCTAAATCATGAGATCGAAATAACTTTATAAAAATAAAACTTAAATAAATTATAAAACTTAATTCTTAATAAATCTAATATTGAAAAATAAAAATAAAATAAAAAATATTAATTAAAAAAAATAATAAAATCTACTATATTAAGCTACCAAACTCATGATGACATGACTCATGCAACCGAATTAAGCACATGAAAAACAAAAACAAATCATGTAGTTCAATCTTAATTAAACAAAATATTATTGGGTAAAATTAAGGTAAAAAACATGTATTAAAAAAATAAAGATAAAAAAGAAGAGGAAAAAAAAAATACTACTGCAATGAAGAGTGTTTATATAAGGTAGTGTATGGTAAAAGCATTGTCCCTTTTAGTTTTTGTTAATTAGCCCATTGGCAAATGCTACATCGTTTGGTTAAAAAAAAAAAATTAAGTGCAAAAAAAAATTGTTTAAGTACTAGTAGCATGTTTTCTAAAACATAAATTTTAATCATAATTGAACGAGATTTTTATCTAAATGAAAAAACATTTGATCCAATTTAATCTAGGCTGATATGAAAACTTTATGGAGATAATTTTAAAAAAATAAATTAAAAAACTTAATCTTGAATTAACTTAATATTAAAAAATAAAATCGATAAAAATAATATTTAATTAAAAAAATAAGCAAACTTGAACCAACAAAATAAACTTATGATGCAAGTAATGTATATTATTAGATTCAATAAATTTTGTATCTTATAAATTATTTTTCATTTAATTATATAACAATAAAATGCATGATTATTTTTTTATATATAATATTAAAAAAAATGAAAGACATGTGGGGTCAAGATAGAAAATGTAGATTATTGGTAAGAAATGATGAGATTGTATTATTTTATATTTGATTTAAATATAAAAATAGATTATCAATAATAAAGAATAAAATTATATTTTTAAAAATTAATTATGAGGGAAAAAGCATTAAACCATAAAAAACAAAAAACAAATAATAGTTTGGATGTTAAGGATTAGCCCATTAGATATATGACCCCACTTATAGATTTAACAATATTCAATAAGTTTTTTATTAATTTTTTAATCGAAGTATAAAATAGCAACATAAATAAAAGAATTAAAAGGAGCCCATGAGTGTGGGTCCAGTGGTCTCATGTGTGTGGGCATTAAAAAAAATCATGCATTTAAGTCCAACTCGTATTCCTAGGCTTGTTTTTAATTTTTTAAGAGATAATTGTTCGTCTTATATTTGTTTAAAAAAAATAGTAAAGGATACATCATTTTTTTTTATTTTTTTTTTTGATTTATGTGGGGTGTCCGGGTTAATTTGCGCGCACTACGACTAATTTTCACGGTCCACTGAATATCTTGCAAACCCAGTAAGCATGTAAGACACCGCGGGGATGACAAACATGCACGCTAGGGCTCGAACCCAGTGCAGTAGAAGGGAAATGCTTTTTTTTTCTATTAATTCCTACTATTAGTGGTGATTAAAAAAACAAGAGCTCGATTTTTTATCCAAAAACCTATTTTCAACTTACTTTATACTTTAAATATCTTTATAAATTTATTTATAACCTTAATAAATCCAAAAAGGATCAAAAACCCAAAATCAACATGCATGCATATAGACAAATCCACCTTATCGAGCAAGGAGATGGAAAAAAACACCAACGTGAAACCCTTCTTGGGAAACAAAACTTATTGACACTGATTTTTACTATTTTTGTTGTCGGAATTGTTGTTAATAATAACTTTATCTATCTATGCTAAAATCCAACAGTCCTCACTTTTTCCTCTTATAAAATAGGACTAAAAATTAGGGAAATGTAATTTGACACCAAAACTAAATTTTTGACAACTAAAAGGACTAATTAGCTATAAAACAAAAAAGATAGAGAACTAAAATAAATTTTTTGTAGGAAATTTGAAGTCATCATCTATTTTACACTTTCTTTTCACTTTGGTCCTATATCTTTCAACCCAATCCTTTCTTAAAAAATAATATGCAATTAAGTGTTAATTTGAACTAAAAAAGTTTAATTGCGCATAAAAAAGAAGGTTAAAAGGACCAAATTGAAGATTTAGACAAAAATACACTATTCTAACCCTTATGCATTTGGCAAACAATACGATGGTACGCCTAATCTCATCTTGCATAATTTAACACAAAGAATAATAAAAATAATAGAAGGTAAAAGATACGAGCTTGGCCTCGCAAGCTCATATTTGTTTTACTTCTTTTTTTTTTTTTTTAAGCTAGAGGTTTGAATATATTTAAAAATATAATAATAATTATAATTTAAAATATTTTTTATTTAAAAATATATTAAAAATATATTTTTTTATTTTTAAAAAATTATCTTTAATATTAATATATCAAAACAATTTGAAAACATCAAAAAATTTTAAACAAAAAAATTTAAATCGCATTATCAAACAGACTTTTAACTCATCAAAGCCAACCACATCAACTCTTCTTAGATGATCCTTTTTTTTTTTTTCAAAAAATCTGATTAAAATTCTTTAAAATAGAATAATTATGATTATATTTAGAATATTATTTCATTAAATAACTATACAAATTTAAATTTGTTTTCAAGTAAAATTATTATATATTTTTTAGTAATATTAACAAATGCCTTTTCTGGGTATTGCTAAGCACGAAAGCATAATAAGTTTCAATGCAGATCGACTTTAGGTTAAAAAACAAAACAAACCAAAAATCTTATTTTTCTTAAGTTATGAATCAAACATAACCAACCACCCAGACAAAGGGATAACAAGCGCTAGGACAAGTCATAAAGAAACAGCTTACTTTTCCCTCTCAATTGGTGTCGTTATTGCGTTCACCACCCCTTCCAACAGTGCACCTGCCATCAAGAAGGGCCATTTGCCTTTCAAAATCCACGCCAAAGCCAAGAGCTGGTCTTCTTCGGGAGTTCAGGGTCCTTTATTTACTCCATTTTTATCATAACAAGGTCCCCTCCCCATCTTCTCTACTGTCAGGCAACAAAACCCACAAAGCTCTGTTAGTTATATGAGATATGATATGACACCGAGTAGAAGAATTGAGGGACTCATAAACTCCATACCACAACTCTAATAACTAGAACTCATGGTGGTTTAAGATTCAGAATTTAAGTCACTAAACCAATTCTCTACAGTAACATCAAAGACGCAAACTAAGCCAGGGGAGTAGGGAGAGAAATCAGGATCAGTAATTGGAAAATTTCTCGTGCGACTGCGCAAGTAGAGAGAGAAATCAGCGTAATTGTCAATCTTAACAATTCAGTGTGCAGCGTGCAAAACCCAATTCAAAATATAATTTATAGTTATACCCAGATCATAACCATAACCCATAAACTGGAGAAATCGAACAAACCCATCAACCAAATTGTTGAACCAAACAACATATAGAATGTAAATAATGAAATGAAAACATGCACATCAAAGATTCTCGAACCTCCTCTGCAGCATGGAAGAAGACAATTTTTTTTCCATGGATTGAAATCGTTTCCTACCATCTTCTTCACTTCAAATTCAACAAAGCCCACAAAAACAAAGACTTCCTCGTCTACTCTATGTTCATGTTCAGGCCCTGTGCTTGCCATTAGATTTTATGCTTTTGGCTGGAGAAAAGATAAAAAGTGTGTGCCTCCTTGAATTTTAGTGTTAAAGATGAAAAACAACCTTTCCCCGTGTGCTGCTTTCTTTTTTCCCCTGCCAGGAGTAAAAATTTGAAATGCTCGCTATATGTTGCGCGCAATGTTCATAGAGCTAGAGAGCATGGATGCTATGGAAAAAAAAAAAAAATGTAGCTAGGAAGAGTGGATGCTCTAACCCAACTGAATTTTTTTAACGAACATGATAAAAAGCACCCATTTGAGAAATAATTGAAAATTTAAGAATACGTAGATTACTTTTTTGAAAGAATGCAGTTGAGAATTGTCGAATAGTTTACAGGTTAATTTGAAGTTTTAATGACTTATTTAAAAAAAAAATTAAAACCCGTCAGTTTTTTAGCATTGACCCAGTTCGTTATGAATTGAAACAGGGAGATAACAATTTTGTCATTCTAGAAAAAAAATACCAACCTTGGTGACATGATCTTTTCTGTATTTTTTTTTTATAATAAAACTATTTAATTATCTTTAAAAGCAAAAAAAATAAACTATGCTTTTTTTATCTTTTTAATTTTTAGCATATTAAAATAACTTAATTACTCTTAAAATAATAAAAAAATCTTAAGTTTGTGTCCAAAAGTGTTTTGTCTTTTAATTATATATATTTTGTTATAATCATATTTATTTAGAAGCTATTTAATAATTTAACAAATAAAAATAATATTTAAAAAAACAGTTAACATATGCATTGTAAATGTTAGCATTGTAAATGTTAGCATGTGAACTACCTTTCTACTTTTAAAACAATTTGTGCAACATTATACAATAATCAAACACTACATGTTGTTAATAGATCTTTAGTTTAAGTGTTAGTAACCTTTTATTTTTTTATTTGTTTCTCTTTCATCCTTAATATTTATGTTTGATCTTTAAAATTTCAACATTATCTTTAATTGTTTTTTTTCTTCAAATTTGGTTCCTTGTTTTTATATTACTATTTGTTTTATATTAAATAATTTATCAAATTAAGATTTTTTTTAATTTTATTTTTTTTAATTTTTTTATATATTAGATTTGATTCTTAATCTTTAATCAATAATTTTTTTGTTCCAAGTGATTTTTAAAATCAAATGGTTTTCATCATCCTTTGTTTTTTTTTTTCATGTCAAACTTAATCCTTTTTTTTATTTTAAAAACTTTTTTTTTTTTTTAAATTTCATTCTCAACCTTGAATTAGTTTGGAATTAAGCTTTTTATTTAAACTCGAGTATAAGATTTTCATCGGTTATAAATTTAGAAGATAAGTCAAAGTTTAGGAGGTTCATCTAAATTTATTATTTTTTTAAGTTATTTTTTTTCATTCTCATTCTTTAGCATCTATTTAATTGAAGATTGTAATTTGTTATTTATTTTGCTTTTTATTAGATTTTCTGTTGGTTTTGAAAATATTATGGGATATTTTATTTTTTAACATTGAGTTGTTTGATAATTAAGTTTTATAATTTTATTCAATTTATTTTTGATAGGATTATCCTGGTATCATAACCAAAGTTGTCAATTTTGCATGTTGACTTGGTTGGATTGGGGTCAAGTTTTTTTTAATATTTTTAAAATTTTATTTTTATCTTTATTTTTTCTCTTCAATATTTTGTTCTTTAAAGATTGTGTTTCATTTTTTATATATTTTTTATCAAGTTATCACATTTTAATTTATTTTTTTCTTCCTTGTCAAATAATATCTTTTAACATTTTATTTTTTAAATTGATTTTTTTTTATTTTGATTTGATCCTTTATTGATTGGAAATTGATTTTTGTATTTTTTCTAGTTTTTTATGAAATTATTTCAATTTTATACCCATGATCACAAAGTTTGAAAGTTAACTTGGCTTGATACATTTTTTCATTCTTTATTTATATCAAAATATTTTTTTCAGTTTTGTTTTTTATGATAATTAAATTTAATAATTTTATTACTTTTAATAAAATTATCATTGTGTCATGATTAAATCACATATTTGATGTGCCCACTCAAATGGGTTGGGTTGGGTTTTTCTTTTCTTTTCATCGTATTTTCTTAGTTTATATGTTATTTTTATATTCATGGTATTATATTTAGGTTGTGTTTGTTTTTAAAGTAGTATTGTGTTTTTTAAAAAAATTTATTTTTTTTTGTTTTAAATTATTTTTTTATATTTTATTGTTATTTTAATATTGTAGCTATTAAAAATTATTATTTTTTTAAATATTTTATTTGAAAAACAAACAAAAACAGTACCTACATTTAAAAAGATATATAAAAAAAGGCCGTGACTAGTTTTTTTTGGCTCAATTGCTCTTGTTGGCGCTCATAACCCGGCCTCCAAAACCCTAACTCCCACATAACACACCCAGACACAGGAACCGATCACATTGCGCCATGGCAAAACCAGTCGACGCGGAAGCAGCAGGCATGGAAGCCTTAAACCGCCTAAAATCCACTGACCCACCACTGTGGCTAACACCATCGCCCTCTCTGTCTCAAACAGCACGCACAGCTTGTAAACATCTCTTCTCGTCAATAAATCCCCATGTCCCTAAATCCCCCTTTGATCAACTTCTAATTGATGGGTGTGATGCTGAGCAGATTTGGCAGCAAATTGACTTACAATCACAGCCCTTGTTGTCCAGTTTACGCCGTCAAGTTTTGCACTTTCTGAGGAATCCAGAGGAAATTAAAGTAAATGGTGACAAGGTTTTACAAGGGAAAAAGAAGGGCGTAGAAGACAAGGAGGTGAAAAAAGTTGATGAGTTTAATAATAGTGATGATGAGGATATGTATGAAATTGATGATGAAGATGACAGTGATGATGATGCGGACGAAGGTGAAGAGGAAGATAGTGGAGAAGAGGAGGGAGAAAAGGGAGTGATTGAGGATAAGTTTTTGAAGATAAAGGAATTGGAGGATTTTTTGGAGGAGGAGGATGCCAAGGAATATGGATTGGATACAAGGAAGAATAATAAGAAAAATAATATAAGCGATGAGGAGGAGGATGAAGAGGACGAGGAAGATGATGATGATGAAGGAGAGGGGGATGAGGATGAAGATGATGAGGACAAGGAAGATGATGAGGTGATATATACTTAGACTGTTAAATTAGATTTGTAGATGCATGGGCTTTTTCTTTGTGTGTGATTATGGTTATTTGTTTGGTTTGAGAATTCTTAGATATAATTCTGAATTTGGGAAGTGTGAAATATGGCTGGTTTTACTGTTTGTTGTAATGGAGGTAGTAATGGAAAATTATAATAAATACAGCTTTTAATTAGTCTATAGCAAGTATCAATCTGGGATTCTGCATATTGTAGATGTGTTTTTTAGTTGGGTTCGCATAGATTTTTCCTTTTTGCATTTTCAACTCTTCCTTTTCTAATTTTCTCTATGGTTTATGTTTTTGTACTCATTGGACATCTAATCATACAGCTTGGGGTTTTTGGCAATGGCGATGATGAAGATGAGGATGCAAGCAAGCGTGCCAGGTTTTTATTTTGTTATCTTTTTTTGTTCTAGATGAGTTATTAGTTATAGAATCATAACTGAAGTTACAAAGCGATGGTTAAAGCGCTTCGTTTCATCTGTTTATTTGTTCAAGAAAAATCTCACAGCAACTTAGCAAGGTTACCATTTGCCCTGTTCTGATGAACCTGTCACTTAATGGTCATGATGATTTGTATTTCATCTTCTTTTGTGCTTTTTAGTTCACCACTGTCAGTAATTCTCCATGTTCATACTGCTTGTAATGGTGCCACCAGCACCTGTCCTTTCCACCATCCTTAAAAGTTCAATATATTTATTTTTAACATTAAATCACTGATTCCTGGTTTCTCTTGTGGATCTCTGACATTCAGATACGAAGACTTCTTTGGTGGTAAAAAGAGAAAAATCTTAAAAAAGAAAACAAAAGAAGACTCAAGCTCAGATGATGAACTTGATGATGAAGCATTGAATGAGGTAGTGTGATGTTTTTGTTAGGTCTGCACACATTCAGCAAAGTTTCTGCTGTCTTTCTCATGGTAGTATAATTCATATTTTAAGAAGTGAATGCATGTGAAAATTTAAATAAGTTGTTCATGTGAAAATTTAAATAAGTTGTTCTTATTTGCATTCTGCAGAGAAAAGGTAGACTTTCAACCCATGAAAAACAACTTCAGAAGCTTCAATCTGAGATAGAACAGATGGAGAAATCAAATTTGGAGCCCAAAACTTGGACCATGCAAGGAGAGGTAACTTTGGCCTTTCTTTAATGTTTAATTCTGAAAATCGCTTTTATAGCTCTATGCATTCCTATTTTTAATTTTTTATGTGTTTCTGGATATGAAGCCAATCCAATCCATGTCAAGTTGTGGTTTTGATGTCACATGATATGGACATTGCAACAGGTAACTGCTGCAAGCAGACCCAAGAATAGTGCGCTAGAAGTTGATTTAGACTTTGAACACAATATGAGGCCCGCCCCTGTAATCACTGAGGAGGTTACTGCAACACTTGAAGATATGATTAAGAGTAGGATCATTGAGGTAAACTTCAAATTTGAATGGATTTCTGACTTATCTAGCTGTCTTGTTAACACATCACTGTTTTACTTTATTTCTGATGTTTAATCCAAATTTTCTTGTTATGTGTTGATTTCTTGTAACAAATTGATTATGATTTATGATTCCCATGTCCTGCAATTCTTCTTTTATTTTGCATTTGGAAACCGAGTAGAATCTTTTTCTCAGTTGCTTCAAGGTAAACTCAACTATATTGATATGATGGCCATTTGACAAGCTGATGCACCTCAGATCCACGCACTCACATGCGCACGATCCTAACCTTGTGTTGGAGTGACAACAGTTATCTTTGTTGAGTTTCACATGCAAGTATTCTCTTACTATGAGAACACTGCTTTATATTTGGTTGTTTTTGTTGAGAGATGTTGGTGAATAAATTGTGCTTGGACATATTCATATTTCTTTATTCAAAGCCATGGTACAGTTCTTCAGATAGTTTGAACAATGTCTGTCTTGAATTTTTGGGCCTTTTAGATAAATAGTGAACACTTGTCCGAATACTCATGTTCTTAAAGTTGGCAGAAGCATGGATGGTATTATTGGCAGACCAACTTTCCTTTTATGATTTTGACTTTTCCAAATTGCTATACATGCAGAAAAAGTTTCCTAAATTGTTGGTTGGGCTTTCAGAAAGACATGTTTTGTCTATCAATAGCTTCATGGAATTTTTTGCCATCTTGGGAAAATTTTGTTTATCTTTTGACCTTCTTGTTTCTTATTGTTGAATCCATGCTGCTAGTTCCCTAGTTAAGATGTTGCTGCTTCTCATTTTGCATTGGACACTGCTTATTTGATCACTATGCTATGTTAGACATTGTTATCTGCGTGGGTGCACTCAAGAAACAATCTTGCCATGATGATTTTAGGGGCGGTTTGATGACATTCGGAAGGCTCCCAGTTTACACTCTAAAGCACCAAGAGAACTGAAAGAGTTGGTAAGCAATATTGCCGGCAACATAGTACAGCATGGTTCCCACTGTTCCTTGTTATGATATAATATTAATTCTGGAAGCTGTATTTTTCATAAAATCTGCAGGATGAGAATAAGAGCAAGAAGGGTCTTGCCGATGTTTATGAGGTTTGTCCATCTTAACTAGCATGCTCTGTCAAGTTTCCAATTTTGTTCTGGATCGTATACTGTTCATAATTGCTTCTGAGTTTGATTGTTTTCTTCTGTTGCTGAGCTCTTGCATATTTAATCCAAATTCCTATATGATTATTTACAGGAAGAATATGTTCAAAAGACAAATCCAGCAGCTGCTCCGTTATCTTTCTCGGATGAACAGAAGAAGGAGGTAGATGTTAACAGTAGTGTAATCATTGTTATTATTTCTCCTTGTTGTTTCTTCATTGCATATTTTCATATCTTCAACTGGACTCCAGCACATGGCATTTTAGTATGTTTTCTTTGTCCATCTGTTTTTATTACATTTGCGTCTTTGATTTGTGTAACCTTGTTATCTTTTCTTTTTTCTTAGGCAAGTGTCCTGTTCAAAAAACTGTGCTTGAAGTTGGATGCTCTTTCTCACTTCCACTTTGCTCCTAAACCTGTATGCTTCTTAATCCTTAAATGGTGGATTTTTTCCCTTTCTTTTGGCCACTTTTTGATTTTTTTTTTTTAAATTGATCTCATGTGTGTTTGATAGGTCATAGAGGACATGTCTATCCAAGCAAATGTCCCTGCTCTTGCTATGGAGGAGGTAAAAAGATACCTCTGTATTCTCTCCAGTCTGAATTTTGTGACTCAACTTGCTAATACACATTGTCTTCCATGGATAGATTGCACCAATGGCAGTTTCAGATGCAGCTATGTTGGCTCCTGAGGAAGTTTTTTTGGGCAAAGGTAATATCAAGGAAGAAGCAGAACTTACAAAGGCCGAGCGGAAGAGGAGGAGGGCTAACAAGAAAAGAAAATTTAAGGGTGAGATCTGATAAGAAGGTTTTATTATTCTCGCATAAGGCCTGTTGCTGCTCTTGGTTTTTAACACCATGAATAGAACAACCAATTGGTAGCTTAAAGCATCCAATAGAAAGATGCTTAATTCTTCATTTTCTCCATCTCATCTAGGTTTTGCTTGAATGTTCGATCTTTCCTTTCCCTTTCGTATTAACCATTAGTTTGGTGATCACAGCTGAATCAGTTAAAAGGATGTCAAAGAAGGCACAAGAGAACACAACACTAAACCACGATGATGGTGAATGTTCATCTGAACTGGCTGGTGTCATTATTTCTCGAAGTTGAAAAGAACCCAATTTACAGTCCTTAACGTCAAATTTTGATTAATTGCAGGCAAGGAAGAATCATAACTCGTTTCCTGATTATATCCGTGTATGAGGAACCCCCGAACCTTTTCAAGTTATGGTTTCCAGTTTAGAACAGCCATACAGAGAGGAGAAACAGGAGAAGAGCGCTATCATACAACTTTGTAAGATGCGTTCATGGTTTTAACAAGCGGTGCAGTAGCCATGCCAGAAGAACTAGAAAGATTTGGGGATCTAGCATGAAAGAAACTTGGTGGGAAGTTTGCAACTATAAGCTATACCTTCTGTACTTTAGAAATAGAGGTGAAATTTTGTTCTGTGTTTCATGAAACCTCCGATCAACGTTAGACACATTAATTTGTCATTTTATTCTTTAATTGGGCTGGTTCAATCATGCAATGTAATATGAATCAGGAGTTAGAAGCAAGGACGAATGATGAAAGGCATTCTCTGGAAGAATATGCCTAACAAGACTAAATGCTCCTTTTGGGCAAGTTATCAGAATTAAGCTATACATGCTTGATTTTTAGTTTTATTTGGTATTACGGTTTAAAAGTATTTTCTTAAAAAAATTATTTATTTTTATTTTAAATTAATTTTTTTAATATGATGGTATTAAAAATAATTTTAAAAAATAAAAAATAATTTTAATGTTTTTTTAAGTTAAAAACATTTTAAGAAACAATTATTATTATACTTCTAATATCACTGTACACCTGTTCTTTCTAGTATTTGGAGGCTTGTTTGATATTGTGGTGATTTTGTTTTTAAATGTTTTTTAAAAATGTGTTTATTTTGAAAAAAAAATGTTAATTATTGTTTTTTTGTTATTTATTTTTATTATTTGAATGCGATGATATAAAAAATAAAAATAAAAAACTAAAAAAATTATTGATGCCTTGCATAGAAGATAATTTCAGACTAGAATCTCCAGTTATGTTTATGCATTAATTTTATCAAACGATGATGCTTTAACGAGGGCTGAATTGAGCATTGTTTTATTTGAAAGGGCTGCGACAAGATCAGGGAACTAGGGCCATGACAAAAGCATTTGGACTTCAGATTCCTGTTGTAAGTTGATGGAACCCTATTTAACCAATCAAGACAGTGTATGTGTGTGAGTTTATACTATGTTTGCATAACTTTTTGGTCGGTGGTTGTTACATTCTCAAACCCAATCAAGTCTAAGTTTAGCTAGCGCTAAACCCAGCAACTTAACTTAGTATGCCAGGACTTCGTATATTACCAAGTCTCAAGTGTTTCATTAAGATATATTTATTTTTTTAAAAATTTATACCGTAATTTTTTTAGTATATTTGTTCTTTATTAAATAACAAAACCTTTTATTATTTAAGATTCAATGCATATTTTTAATTAATAGTAGTTTTTTTACTATATTTTAATCTCAAAAATAACTTTTAAAAATTAAAAAATATTTTTTAAAATAAAAAATATTTTAAACCATAACTGCTACGATTTAATTATATCCTATATATATTTTGATGATTATATTTTTTTAAGGAATTGTTTAAAACGTACTTCAACCTTTATTTTAAAAAACATTAATTTTTTTTATTAAAATTTAATATAATTTATATGTTTTAAATTATTTTAATATACTAATATTATTTAAAAAATTATAACTACCACGCTGCTAGACAAGCAGACCACTTGACGCGTGCCCCGGGATTAGTGAATTTGTAAGGAGGAAGGTGTAAGGGTAGTACGGGCATTTAGAATTGAACTCGATCCCCTTCACTTTACCGACTGAGAGAGGGCTGCTCCTACGGCGGTCCTTCCATAACGCTTTGATTTATTTATCAGTATCACCTTCTGTTTAGTTGCCAAGAAACTCAAGGGGAAAAAAAAATAGTAATATAAATAAGAAGATTTTTATTAATGGGAGGCACTGAAGAAACAGTCTCCACTGTAAGATCTCTTTCTTTGAAAATCCTATCTTTCATCGAATTCTTCATCTCTGATCGTCAATTTTTTTCGACTATAAGTTAAGTGTGTTCCTTCAAAGAAAATGTGATGTTAATTCATAACCTAGAAACCCTAGCTGGTCAATTCATCTTCTCAATTTTATTGGTAAAATTTTATTGGAAGGGAGCTTCAGACCTTTGAATGTTTTGAATATATTATTTATATCTAGTGTTTAATGATATTTTGAGATTTTTTTTCTTATGGAAAGCAGTATGCTCCAAAAATAGCTGGAACTGTTAACTGGGGTACGGCGACTGTGGTTGGAGTATTTGCAGGCATGTTGTATGGAGGTAGCAAGGAGGCAGCTGCATCTGTGGTTTGTTCTCTTTCAGATTTGTCACATTTTTTCATTGCCTTTTCTTGCTCTAATAGGAATTATCTATGAAATAAAAAAGAAAATGGTATTGGAATTTTCATGTGTGCTTATTAAAAATCATCTATAGTTTGTGACTTTGAGATTTTACCTTGGTATGTTAAGACTTAAGGGTTAAATTGGGTTCCATCAGTAATATATACTTCTGTATGGAAGAAGGGAAGAGGTAGGAATTCACTGTTTCCGTTCTAAGCAGAAATTGAAGAGGATGGATGATAATTTCGTCCATTGTAATGCATAAGCGTTGGTTTATAGCCTTATAAGTGATAATACTCATAATCTTTGTGTGTTCTTATTGGAATTTACTTGATATGGGAATATATGTGAAGTAAATGATATTTTGTATGTAGATACTTTGAATCTCAGTCTTCTATAATTTTGGTTCGCTCAAAGCTATTTTCTTATAGTATGTTTTTTGAGATTACAATGCTCTGGGTATGTGGCATGTAGGAACCTCTTTCATAGCATTTTATTTGACATGAGGATATTTATGAAGTAATTGGCATATTGTATATTGAAATTTTGTATGCTGATATACCATAATTTTGATCTTCTGTACCATCTACTAGTGGAAAAAAGACTTTTTGTCTCTGATTGTAAAAATTGGCTGCCTCCGCACTAGCACAGTGCCTTCTTCTTCTTTTTTTTTATCTTTTATAATTCTGTCTGTTCTTAATGTGTCCTATTGATGTTTCTTCTTCTTGTATGATTTTTCTGGATTTGTTGAGGTTGATGTTTTTTTGTCCCCCATATACTAGCTTTTCTCTACTTGTCTTCATATCTTTCACATATACTACTGAAACTCAGGACTTTTGTCATTTCGGCAGAGCAAGGATGCAGAAGTGATGTTAAAGCTTGGGAGCACTCCAGATAAGCGTGAACAGCATAGATTAATGAGAGATGCTATGGAGAAAAGGTTTATCCGAGTGACTCGCGGTTCCATAGTTGGTGGAGTACGACTTGGAATGTTCACCGCTGAATTCTATGGATTACAAAATCTACTGGCTGAGAAACTGGGGGTGCATGGTATTTATAATGTTGTTGGAGCCGGATCTGCCACTGCTGCAACGTTTGGTTTAATTAGTAATAATTCATATCTCATGCATGAAAATTATTTGCCCTACCTTTTCTTTTCGTGGGATTAGTTCACTAAATTGATTTAAATTTCCTAATGGTTCTGTACAGGGGAAAGAATTTGTGTTTTTCAATTTCAGCTCCTTATGGAGTTTGAATTAGGAGCCACGAGTATTAACACTAATGCTTTTGTGTAACCTTTCTATGTTAGTGCCTGGCTCTCTTCGGTGGCGTGCAAGGAATGTGCTGCTTGGATTAGTTATGGGTGCAGCATTCTGTTTTCCTCTTGGTAATCGATCACATCTTAAGTATTTAAATTTTCCCTTGCTAAGTGGTTTTTGTTAAATAAAATGAATTCAGTTTGACTGCTTAGATGTGTTTACTTGATATGGAACTTCCTTTCCTTATAAGAAACTGCAATGGAAGAACTGTCCCAAAATTCTGCAGACTGTTCTTGTAATCTTTGGGCCCTTTATGTAATTGCAACATCATTTGAGCAGGCAGTATTGATGCTCTGAAATGATAACTTGGGGTTAAAATGAAACTAGAAAATGACAAATAAAATTAATTGAGAAGAAGAAGGAAGTTTCTAATGCAAACATTGCATTTTGCAACAGGGTGGATTCATTTGAAGCTTGTAGAGAAAGCAAATGAAGGAAGCTTGGGGGAGAGGGGAGAAGCAAAAAGTGGTGTTGGGGCAACAATTGAGAGGCTTGAAGGAAACTTGAAAAAAAAAATCTGAAGGTTTCTAGATTTCTCATTTCCCATGTAGATTTACAGGAAAGCTTTTGCCGTGTGCCTGGTTCCCTGATCTTGTGGCCACCCTTTAAAATAAAGTAATGCTCTATCACTATGTATATATGAGAGATGTTTGGAGGTCTCTTTTTCGAGATCTTTTTTATTTTGTTTGTTCAATTGCTTAGGAAATTAGATTGACTTCATTTTTATTTTACTTCTGAACTATCCTTGGATTCTGTCGATATAAATGCATTATCAAAGCTGGAGATTCTAATTTTTTTATGAAGGCACCAAGTAAGTTTCTTGATACCAGTGAATGTTTCTCGGATTCTATTTAGTCATCTTTGTTTCAACTCTCTTATATCTTCCTAGAGGAACTCTGCTTGGCTTCAAGAGCAACTAGAGAAATACAGAAGCAACAATATGAAAATAACAAGCGGGTAAGGTGCCTTGAAGAGTCAAGAATACAGAGTTGAATTCTGAGAACTTGTTCAAAATAAGAATGAACGTATCAGTCTTGTTCACGCACGTTGTTTCAGTAGACCTCTTTGCCCTAGGTTGTTAACCTAAGATAGTGTTTCTACATCATTCATTCCTGCTTTTAACTTTTGATTAGAAGCAGCCCATGAAAGAATAAAATGAAAAAAAAAATAATGTGCTGAATGTTGATCAGAGCTTATATTTGCCAAGTTGCCAGTTCCCACTGAGCTTCTTTGGTGTTGTATTCCCAAACCTGTCCTGTTCTTCTGGCATGGTTTTTCATTCGCTGCTCCTTCAATGCTTGTTAAGAGGATGGAATGAATGGACATTTCAAAATGCTGTAAGATAACGCTTCTCTTTTTTCTCCCCTCAATATGGCTGTCCTCAACTTTCAATAGTGCTACGTTGTCTCATCCTTCTCTGCCATCCTTTGATTAAGCTGTGATCTTCAAATTAATGGTTAATGAGAATGGAAAGATAGACCATTCAGGATAAAAAACTAGTGAGATGAGAGAAAACACTAAGAAATCAGCAACTTTCTACTGGATGCCTTAAGATTGTCACCTGGTCTTTCTTTCATGGTGGTGAAGGCCATATGCAGCAATCAGCTAGATAAGGCCTTTTAGAGCACTAGTTTTTTTACCTACCAATGAAAATGAGTGTCTGATAGACAGTGATCAAAACATACATTGAAATATTGCCCTCCTACAACAATAAAATCAACTGCTGAAGCAAGAAGCATGGAAGAGGCAGACAGACTTTGGCCCTGCAACATATGGTTATGATCTATCGTAAGGGCAAAGACCAAATAAAATCTTCAAGACATGAATCAAGATCGAAGTTATTAGGGGAATATAGGTAATGTGGATGCACATACGATGGTTCAACTTCAATAAAATACTCAGAACCTAACTACTATTGTTCGAGCACAACCTTCTCAGATTGAAAGGGGTAACTGCAGCAATGCTCTTTCCACACTGCAGGTTTTGTTTTGCCACCATTTGGCATGCCACCAGCGGCAGAGTACCAATACATTATTGCAGTAAAGTTGAAGAGATTGTTCAATTCTCTTACTCACAGGAAGTTGTATGCTACACTAGGTACTGATTTGGAGCCTGATAATGTTGATTAAGCTCTTATATATGCGAAAGAGGTTCTGAAGTGGAAGCAGGAGGAACCTGACTGCCCCAACAATGAGTTGCCTTCAATTAACATAGAGGCATATTCGTCCTCATGATTAACAATTGTTGTAATCTCCAAATAATTGCTGCTCAATTGCCATCAGAGTTCATAGGCGGATTGGAAGGGATTACAGTCTATGATCAACGGCAACACATCATTGGAAGGGAGGGGATCAGTGTACTGATGATAAGTTGATCTAGTTGAATCCAAGCATAGCATGCTAGTTTTTCTTGTGCTTATCCACCGCTTGATCCTGGAAGCAGCATGGGGGAACACGACTTTGTGCCATCAATAAACCCAAGCACTCTTTGCCCACGTAGGAAGAGTTTCATCTGGCATCGCCAGAACAATTTCGAAATTGTCGTTGGTAAGTTTGATGGAGAATACATGAAATGCGTTGCTCAATAGAATGATTGGAGAATACAGAACAATTTATTCATACGGATTCAACAGCATTGTCAGGAAGCAAGAAGAGAAAATTCCCAGCCGTAAAAACTGCTCCTGTCCTGTAGATTGCTCAAACACCCATGATTTTACTTGTTATTTTTGAAGTCAAAACAATTTCTAATCAACATGGATGTTTTTGCAGCTTGCTGGACCAATTGGTACTGCCAGTGAGAACGCTGCTATAGCTTACTGTATGTTAAAAAACAGAATAAAATAGTCGAATAAGACACCATGATTGGCATATACAGAATTCCAATGCATGTTCTAAATATTGGTGTGATGTTTTGAAAATAAAAGAGAAAATTAATAGGAAATGGAAACAATACCTTTAGAGGATTAGATTTGAGGTATACATGAATGAGGGACATGAGGTAATTGCACAAGAGAATTGATAAATATGAAAGGAAGAGAGAGAGAGAGAGAGAGAGAGAGAGATCAGATTTTTAGAGAGAAAGCCGAGAGAGGGAAAGAAAGAAGAAGGAGAAGGGGGGTTAAGGGAGGGGGGAGATTAAAGGAGAGAAGACAAGTTAGAAGAAATTGAGTGTTAGTGTTAAGGTTTAAGTTTCAATGTTTATAATTGTGGTTTTTAGTTTTGATTTTGGATTTGTTAAATTTTAGGTATTGAAGTGGTATTTTTAGAGATTAATTGATGAGTTTGCTATTTTGTGATGGAATAATTGATTATAGTGTGAGTGGTAAGAGTTATTATTTTTAGTTCAATTTGGTTTTTATTCATAAAAATAAAAAAAAATAAATTATTTTGTTTGAGGAAACGATATGAAATCGACTTGTTTCAATTTAATTATTTTATATTAAAAATTAAAAATTATATTATTTTTTAGGTTTTTTTAATTTTTAATGGGTTTGGTTTTTGTTTGGCTCGATTTTTTCTGGTTTGACTCTGTTTTTTTAGTTTGGCTTAGTTCATATAAGTTTTTTCTGTTTCAGACTTATTAAATCGATATCGATTGGTTTTTTCAATATTTTATTGGTTTAATTGATTTTTTTTCACGAATCAGTTTTTTTAATTATTTTTTTGATTTTTTTGATTTCATCAGTTTTTTGATTTTTTTTATTCACTTCTATTAAGTGTTTGAATTGTTAAAAGTTGATTACGTTGGGTTTTTTTGAGGTTGAGTTGAGATTTGGATATGCCATTTTAGATGAAATCGGTTTGAAATTCCTGACCATTTGGTCAACTAGTTGGGTTGGGCCGGTAGATCAGTTGACTATTGGATTTTGGTAAGCCAATGGGGTTGAATTGGTAAACCAGTTGATTATATAGTTGAGTATGCTTATATCTTTTAGGTTTGTTCAGTTTAAGTTATGTTTGTAATCAATAGAGTATATCCGTTTCGCTTTTATACTTATATTTTGAATTTGCTATTTTAGATGAAACTGGTCTAGAATTTATAACCAACCAGTCGATTAGTTGAATTGAACCAATACATCAATTGTTAGTTGGATTTTAATTAACCAGTTGGTTGAACTAATAGATTGATTGGGTGTGGATTTCATTTTACCTCCTAGGTTGAACTAGTAGACCAACTACTTATGCAGTAGGGTTTAAATTATGTTTGGAATCAATCGGTAGATCCATTTTGCTTTTATAATTACATTTTGATTTCTAAACATATAAGATTATGAGTTAGATCTAAGTAACACACACACATACACATGTATTTTCGAGTTGTTTTTTAATATTTTTTTATATTTAAATGATTTAAATATTTTATCTACAAGATATAAGTATGATTTTCTTCAATATATACTTTTGTAGCTAATATTCTACATGTATGAAAAATAATATAAATATTTAAATTGTTAGTATAAAATAAACTTTATATATATATATATATTTGTTATGATAAATTATGATTATTTATTGAATTTAAATTCTAGATATGAGATATAGGTGTGTTTAATTAATATCACAAATTAAATTTTGAGATATAATTCTATTTATTTAATCAAGATATAATTTATAATTTTTTGGCATGCAGGCTATAATACCCCCGCTAACAACAAACACTATACCAGCAGGTTAAAAAATCCAAACACTATACCAGCAA
Source organism: Populus euphratica (assembly GCF_000495115.2). Lineage (NCBI taxonomy): Eukaryota > Viridiplantae > Streptophyta > Magnoliopsida > Malpighiales > Salicaceae > Populus > Populus euphratica. The sequence goes on along the minus strand of NW_011499877.1, from coordinate 71,501 downwards.
GTTAAAAACAATCGCCCGAAGAATCCACAAGAAACCCTGCTTCTTCGAATCACCCTCCCTCCTGTGGACAAAGATCCTCCAAATCACCGCACAAACCTGGATTTCCCACAAAGCTACTCCTACACATCTCTTTAGCATAAAGGGGAGGATTCGCCCCAGAGAGCATATTGTACGACTAATATGAAAGTTTCACAAACAGACCATAGAATTCTTGGTATCTTCTGTTTGTGAAACTTTCATGTAAAAATTTAAAGTTAAAATTATATATGTTTTTTTTTGTTTTATTACTTGAATGTATATATTAAATGTTATTTATTCATTAAATTATTGAGTTTACTCTCTTGTTATTTATTATTTTCAAGTGTATTTTTTTTTGTTTTATTACTTGAATATATATATTAAATTATTGAGTTTAATCTCTTGTTATTTATTATTTTCAAGTGTATATTTTTTTATAACAGCTTATTTTTGATGGATTTGAGAAGCTATTCTTTTATTATAATAAATGCTATTTTATTATATCTGATTAGAGCTTCACAATTACATTATTTATATTAAAAGATATTATTTATATTATGAACTTTAGTCTATGTTATTAAAGTGCAATATGTGATTTTATTCAGCGCAAAGATTGATGAACAATTGTCAAATCGTAGATCACCCTTACTAACATAAAATCACAAACTACAGATTCCCAGGAATCATCAGCGTAACCGAAGAAACCCTGCCATACCTTATGTCATGCAAATAAATCATTTCTAGTCCCACCATGATAGTCATAAACAAGCTTGATATCAATGTCTACATGATCATAAAGCAAACCCAGCAAAATCATTTGGTCCCGACAGTATTTATTCACTCCGCAGTCCATAAAGCAAACTAAAGCTAGCAGACATGAAAAGGGCAGCCGGGCCTCGGAACAATTTCCTTCAAAAAGATAACAAGTAACCCTTAAACAATACATCACATAAGATTCCTGAACACTACATGTGAATAAAGCAACCCACCAAGATCAACCCCACAACACCAGACATTTCCTCAGCTATCCAAGCGAAGTATCATTACTTGATCTCCTTCACTATCCTCCTCCTCCCCCCAACAAGACACTAGCTAACCCTCTGTTCTCTTTGTCACATCTCCACCTTTCCCTTCTTGAAATATCACCGATCACAAACATGAGCAGACTCTTCTTAATCATCCTTTCAATTCTTTCATCTTTAGTCCCTCTGAGTTTTGCCAGTAATGTGCATGTCAATAACCCTTGCCGATCTTATTGCGGTAACATAACTATTGACTACCCTTTTGCACTCCAATATGGCTGTGGCCATCCAGGTTTCAGGGACCTCTTATTTTGCATGAATGATGTACTGATGTTTCATATAAGCTCAGGATCATACCGAGTGCTAGAAATAGACTATGCATATCAATCTGTCACAATCCACGAGCCTCACTTGTCAACCTGTGACACCCTTGTGCTAGGTGGCAAGGGTAATGGTTTCGCAGTCGAGCAATGGCGGTCTCCATACTTCAACCCGACCGCTGATAACGTGTTCATGCTAATAGGTTGCTCCGCTCAATCATCACTGTTCCAAGGATTCCCTGGGAAGCACCTGCCTTGTCGAAACGTTTCGGGTATGGGCTGCGAAGAGTACTATGGGTGCCCAGCATGGAGTCTAGCGGGCCGTGGACAAATGGGCTCGATGTTCGGGTCAGGTCCCCCAGAATGTTGTGCGGTGTCATTTGAGGCTATTAGGGCTATAAATCTCAGTAAACTTGATTGTGAAGGTTATAGTAGTGCTTATAGTCTTGCACCATTAAGGGTTGATGGACCTAGTGAATGGTCTTTTGGGATCCGAGTGAAATATTCTGTTCAAGGGAACGAGGAGTTCTGTAGAGCCTGTGAGGCAACTGGTGGAACATGCGGGTATGGCTCTAATGGGATTAGGCAGCTGTGCATGTGTGGAGACATGAATTCCACGTCAAATTGTGACTCAGGTAAGGGCATAACTCTGCAAGTCTTCCTAATTTAGCATTCAATTCAAGCAATTATGCGTACAAGCTGGTACCATTTTACCCGTACGTCCTCCCCACATGGGAACCTCTAATGCCCCTCATCGGCACTTTCCCCCCTCCATCACCATCTTTAGAACTCATCGCTTGCATTGCATGGTTGACGATACCATTTTATCTTTGTGATGCTGCAATCTCTGTCTAAGCAAGTGCAATCTCTGTCTAAGCAAGTAATGGACATTTAAACTTGCAGTTACCTCGGCAACAGATAGAAGAAGAGGGCACGGGTTGGTGACAGTACTAACAGGTACACATTTCAACTCCATTATTAATGTCTTTTTTCACCTAGCCAGTGTTTTGACACTGGCGAGCCTACATGGGGAATTGGGCACCCCAAACTTATTTGGAGTTTCATGTACATCTAGCCCCTCAAGTTTTAAAAGAGTTTCTTACACGGCCTTTTTTTTCTTTTTGAATCTCTTTGTGCAAATGAGACTTGGCTTTCTCGGCCATCCTAAAAGATTTTACTATTATCCGCCACTGGTTCTGAGTCCTTGTGCTCTAAGCACGAGTCTCGAGTATAGATAAGATATTCAATTATTGATACAGAGTAAAAATGCCAGTAAGTTCTTTCCCAGCATCAAAGCCTCGTTTGTCGCTACCTCCACCCCAAATGATGAAAAACAGTGCTCTTTCCCAGCATCAAAGCCTCGTTTGTCCCTACCTCCACCCCAAATGATGAAAAACAGAAAAGATATTCGATTATTGATATACAGTGTTTCTCTCAATCATAAGAAAAAAAAGTGAAGTCAACGCATTTTCTTAAGCCTATTTGCTTAACTGGGCATGTGGCTTATTGCCCAGAATTAATAATTCTTGATGACTACAGTTCAAATCAGGAGTCTATTGTCCACTAGCTCACCTCCAGAACAAGGAAAAAGTTGCCATGAATTCCCATATAATATCCATGCTATGACAATTGACGATTTGGTGAAGGGTAGCGCAAGCTTATTTGATTTCTTTATCAGCACAATGGTGTTTAAGAACACTCCTAATCTCTAATTCATTCGAAAACATTCCATGGCCCAAGAAACATACAAGAATGACCATGATGCATTTTCTTTGAGGAGAGTATGCCAATTAACTTACTTTACTGTTGTTTCTTAATCACCTGCAGCGATTTCTTTCTGTATATTAGCATGGATATGATGACTGACAATCACAGTTGAAGGGACGTACGATCCTACACCATTATCTGAAGTGTTTGTAAATGACGTGATCACTATATATGAATGCGTTGAGAGAACGAGAGAGATGGAGCTAGCTAGCTCATTTTTCAAATGTCCATGTTATCATCAAATATTGGTTTGATCTTTGCATTACCAACACTTCATCCTTTTTTGGTTTTGCTGTAAAGAGGGTAATGTAAGCATTAATCTAGAAGTCTATGTGCTTACAATATTGCCAACAGTACTTTCATTTTGGAGGTTTTTTTCTTTGCCGTTGTCGTGAATGCTAGATTTTATTTTACTTTTTTTTTTGGTAGCCAAACCCCCCACTTCTTCTTCTTCTTTTTTATTCAAAGAAAATTTAGATTCATTAGCATGGATTAATGTGTAATTCTTGAACCTGTATCTTGTGTACTTCTAATGAGTGGCTGGGAAAAAGAAAGAAAAGAGAAGGACCTGCAAAGCATGAAACATGATTGATGATTCAATTTCCTATGTTCCCCTAGCTAACATCAAGATGAATTCGATAGAAACCTCATCTGGGTTTATTCTTTTGGTTTTTTCTGGTATCGGACTGCTCTTGTATTTTTTTGGTTAGGGTTATATGTAAAACAAAAACTTAAGCTTAAATTAATTTGAGTTTTTTTTTGTTAGGATGTTAAGTGGGATTGAAAAAAACTGAAAATGATTAAACTGAGAAAATTAGAAAAATTGATTAGAATTTTTAAAAAACCAATTGATTTGGTTTAGTTTTATAAATTTGAAATAAAAAAACTGAACCAAACCCAAATAAAAAAAACTGAACCAAATTCAAATTGAAAAATAAAAAAAATGAGTTAAATTAAAAAAAATTAAATTAATTTTTGTTCTAAAATAACCAAATTAAAACTTATCAGTTTAAACTAATTTTATTTTAAAAAACCAATTTAATTATTTTTTATAATAAAAATCAAATAAAATAAAAAATAATCACCATTTATAAAAGATTTTCTCTGTAAAAAAGAAGATGATTTGTGTTTTCTTCTTTGGTCCCACCCTTTACTGGTCCTTGACTTTATATATATATATATATATATATATATATATAATACTAGTTATATAGATTATTTTTATTTTTCCGATGAGAAAAGCGGGACGTGGGGTGGGGTAGCACAACAATTCATAGCGTGATGGGGGAAAGATTATCGTGAAATAATAATAGATGAGTTTTACTGGTTTAGAGGGTGGAACTTGATTTGCTGTGTAAATTATCCAATAAAATTACTTGAATTCTATTTATTAAATTGTGTGATAAATTATATGTGAAGGAGCCAATAATAATTTTATGGGATTACATGAAAATATTCATTCAAATAATATCTGAAAAACTATACAAAAAGAGCTGGAAAAACCTGATGGCGTTACCCAGCTCGCCTGGGCTGACCCACACGAGCGGCGCTGCTCACCTGTGGCCCAGGCTAGCAGCTTCACATTCTGCCCTCCGCCCTCGTTCATCATCCACAGTGAAATAATTAAAGATGGTGCTTAAGATAACGATTAATATATAGTATTATACAGTGCTATTAAACCCAGCCCGGCCCAGCAGGTCAACCCGGGACCCAGCCGACCCGGTGCCTGGACCGGTTCGGATTTAATAAAAGACCGGCTGGGGGGACAAAC
>NW_011499877.1:64008-66381 GCF_000495115.2 Populus euphratica | reverse complement strand
TTTTAGTTTAAATACTTCAACTTAAAAATATAACATAATATTTTTTCAATGTGGGATTTGAAACCCTTTCATATATATACTCTATGCTCCCATGAAAAAAATCATGTTTTTTCAATGTGAGATTTGAAACTTATTAGTATAAATACTATATATTTTCAAGAAAAAAATTATGTTTTTTCAATGTGGAATTTGAAACTTATTAGTATAAATACTATATGTTCCAAAAAAAATATTATGTCTTTTCAATGTAGGATAATTTTTTTTAAAAAATATTCTTTTAAATTTTATTGTTTACGAAGCATTGTAATTAAAACTATTCTGAATTTTTCTAAGGGGGCAATGAATTTTGATTGGGCCTTTCTCTGGGGTATAGAATGATGTAATGTGAAATCTATAAAAATTATTGAAATTCTAATTGGGCTAAAATCATGCTATTTTGGGCTTGGCCCAAAATCTGCATTTCATTGCTAGTGCTTGTGATCCCAAATTCTTAAGGCATGCATGACTTGTTCAAACGCACATTTGCACCTCACCCCTTGCTGCTAGAAAACTTGATATAGAGGCTGCGTTTTATTTTCACCACCTTTTATGTTTGTGATGAAACAAATATAGTAAAATATTTAGTAATAAATCAAATTATGTTTTGTAATGCAGGAATTATTAAAAAATTAAGTTTGAAATGTAATTTTATGAAGTAATTTTTATATATTTTTTTAATTGAGTTTCATAAAATTCTGTTTGTTTTTATCTTTCAAAAACGTTTTTGAAAAAATAAAAAAAATTATTTTTTTTAAATTGATATATTTTTTGTATTTTCAGATCATTTTAATGCATTGATATTAAAAATAATTTTTTTAAAATAAAAAATTCATTATTTTGATACATTTTCAAATAAAAAGCACTTTAAAAAACAATCATAATCACATTTCCATCAAATATTATATATATATTTTTTATTATGTATAAACTTCAACTATAATTTTTACCAAACATGTATTTAAATTTAACTAAAAAACAGTTGACAACATTTTTTTTAATTTTATTTTTTGAAATTATAATTATAAAAACTACTTCGAAAACAAATAAACTCTACATGTCATTGGTGATTCATATTTGGATATTTATACGTTATATGAATATACTCACAGCAGCATATAGTCAATTTTTTTATTTTATTTTTATTTTTTTAAATTATAGTTTATTATTTGGATTAAAGAAAATTTTTAATTCGGATAAAAAGATTAAACTACTATCATGTATAATATATATGAAAAATAACTGTTTTTTATTCCTTTTCTCTAAATCTGGATTTTCTTTTTTCTATTTTCTTTATGTTAGCTCGTTCAAACCCGAAAAAGAGTTGCATGTAAAATAAAAAGCAATAGGCACAACTCGTTCTTTGAAAGCCTTTTCTCTTACGCTTTATCATTTCAAAAGAAATAACCCAATTTGTGCATATCATAAGGTCAATATCTGTGATTGTTGGGGCGGTTGTGTTATCGACAAAAGAAAAAACAAAAAAAAGGAGTTCATGGGGTGGCTGTCGGGGCTGCTGTGTTGATCGAGGCTGCTGGTGGAGGTGGGGCTCCAAAAATTTATGTAGCAGCATAGCTAGAAGAGCCCTGTTGAAATACTCCCGCGCTCCCCCCCCCCCCCATAAAAAAACCTTTTTTTAGTTTTTTTTTTGTTGATGTTATGTTTTTTAAGCTTATTTGTTAGCCTAAAAGATTTTTCAAATTAATTTCTAAAAAATAAAAAATTTTATATTTTATATCACGATGCTTTGTTTCTTATTTTAAGTTTTTTTTAACAAAGTTTGGAGTTTCAAAATAAAAAATTAAGCTTCATCAAAGTTAGAATATATATATATATATCAAGCTCTCCTGAATGATATTGTGGGCAAAAATCTAAGTTCTCTTGTAAATTCAGGACTAGATATTGTTTGTGACAGAATTCTTAATTCGCACACTAAACATTTAAATGGACACATCTATTGAAATGAGGCGATTCAAAAGCTATAATTCATGTACACGTTAAGAGCTACAACTTTATGAGGGGATTAACACCAAAAAAGATCTTTTTCAATACAAAAACCTTGATGCAAGCTAGATGGTGAGTTTTTTTCCTAAACTGATGGGAAATTGATAACATTTAGAATCTTATCATTATAAAGAAATCTGATGGGATTGAAGAGATTTTCTCTACATCATTTAATCTTCTAATTTTTAGCCTTGATATCTCATCACTAAGGCTATAATTAGTACTTAAAAGTGCATTTTTATCATGGTTTTATATCATCATTTTGCACTTGAAGTATCAATAACTCCTTAACTAAAGCATGTTTTATAATAATATATCTAATAATACAAGATA
>NW_011499877.1:60867-63035 GCF_000495115.2 Populus euphratica | reverse complement strand
GTTGTTGTTGTTATTGTTATTGTTGTTGTATTATTGTTATTTATAATTTGTATAATTAACCTCCCTGTGGTTTGACCCCGGTCTTGCCGGGTTATTTATTACTTCGACACTCCTATACTTGGGAGAAGACATCAATCTTTTGGTCGTGTCAGGCTACCTTTTTTATAATTAAAGAAATCATTTTGTTTCCTTGTGTTTTTCTTTTCATGTGGAAATTCCTTAAGAATGAGCAACTAATTCTTTAGTTCAGTTCAAGGGGAATATAATCCATCTCCATTAGTGATCCTGAGAAGCTACGCTTGCCATTATAATTATTTCACATCCAAGTACTTATTCATCTTTGTTTAAAACTTATGCCAATGATCTTTGTTCATGCTAATGAAATTGGTTTGAGATAACATATATGCTTTCTAATTTGTTTTAATACGTAATTGTTGTTAGATACAAAAATAAAAAGCAAATGAATTAATTTAATTGTTATATCTTTTACTTTAATTTATTAGAAATGAATAAGTCAAGCAAAATCATTCAAGCTTTTGAACGGTTGCTTGGAATAAACTTTACAGTCTTTATTGTTATCATTATTATTGAGTAGGGGTGAGCAAAAAAACTAAAAAATGAATTAAACCAGGAAAACCAGAAAAAAATAACTGAAAAAACCGAACCGTAAAAAAAACCAATTAGAATTTTAAAAAAATCAATTGGTTCGGTTTCAGTTTTATAAGTTTGAAACCAAAAGAACCAAATCGAACCCAAACAAAAAAAAAAACGAGTCAAACCAGTTTGAATCGATTTTTTTCTAAAATAAACAAACCAAACTGAAACCGGTTGGTATGAACTAGTTCCAGTTCAGTTTTTTTTTATATCGGTTTAGTTACTTTTTTCGATAAAAATCAAACCGAACCGAAAAAGATTACCCTTATTGGTGAGTGAATAAAAATTGTGTTTCAATATTAAATTCACTTAATGATAAGGAATTGATTAGAAAACTTTTTCTATTTAATTTACTGATAATTTTCTCTATTCCTCTTAGGTTTAAGGGATATTAAATTTATTTGCTCGAATTGAAAGGACAGTTATTCTATCTCTATGATAAACAAATTTACATGAATGAATGTATAACTTCTTTGAATTGAGTTAATAAAATATTAATTTATTTTTTTATTTATATAATTTTTTTCTTTAATCTTGAATTCAAAATCCTTTTTTTTTTGTACCTTGTAGGAAGATTTAGCAAAGTTTCCCTTGAATTTGACATGATTTTCATAATAATATTACAAATTTTTTTTTTTATGATAATAAAGTTAGAATTAAAATTTTAAAGGTTCGAACCAAGATATTTTCAAGAGAAATCAACAATCATAAATGGCTTTTCATAGTTGGCCTTTCCCTTTTAAAATCTACTTATTAAATAATTCAAGCTTGACATAGGTGGTTACAGATTGAGAAAGTTGATTGGGAGAGAAATTCTAGGCAAAGGTTTGAGATGGAATGTTGGTAATGGGAGAAAGATTAGTGTTTACTAGATAGGTAGTTGCAGGTTGAGTTAAAAAAAATTTAACGCAAAAAGAAAAAGAAAAGGTTGAGGTGACAATAACGTTTCTAAAAGAGTAAAAAAATTTGAGATCATTGATTTGAATGAGTTTAATAAGTTTGGTTAATTTAATAACATGATTATATAAAGGAAAAGTCAATGACAATTAAAAAAAACAACAATGGCTAATAAAAAAATAAATATTTGCCAATATTAAAAAAATTATACCCTCTAAATATTCTTAAAAGGTCTCAACAATCTCATTTAATAACAAAGCAAAAATTAAATTAAAACAAGATAACCTCATAAAGAGAAAAAAAATAAAAAATAAAAACTCAATTACTTACAAATCAAATGTTGAATGAAGAATTGAAATGAATTTTGTTTTTTAAAAAAAGAACAAAAAAACATGACTTGAGTTATCTTATCAAATTCACGACCTGGTTGAGACATCGAGATAATCCTATACAAAAAAAATTGAATTAAACAATTGGCATCAACTCTCAATCAAACTAAATAATAAAAGGTAAAAATTAAAAAAAAAAAGATTAAAAAAACAGAAAAAACCCCGTAAGTTAACTTGAGTTAACTAACACGACTAAAAGATTGATGTCTTCTCCCAAGTGCAGGAGTG
>NW_011499877.1:9020-60112 GCF_000495115.2 Populus euphratica | reverse complement strand
GGTTAAACACTGAACAGTGCTCGGGCTGGAAGACAGATTCGAACTTCTTTATTGTTGCTACAACTTGGACTTGAAAATGACCTTTTTAAGTCTTAAGCTCCATATAAAAGTTGTAGGCCCATGTCTTACCTTTCCATCCATATAAAGTTGACCTAAATTTGAGATCTATAGCTCCAGATATAATCTAATTACCGAACAATGTTCTGATTTGGATTGCACCGACATCTCTTTTCTAAGTTTGGCCATCTCTTTGTCCTTTCAATTTTAGTTCTTAAATTCATCAATCAATCCTTTCATTTATGTGATGAAATTTAAAAATAAAATAAATCAGGATGAGGATAAAAAACCAAAAAATAACAATAAAAAAAATAAAGACCAAATATGATAGATGATATAATTGAATGATGACGAAATTGTAAAGCAATTTCAATTTTATAAATTATTTCAAATAAAACAAATTAAAAAAATGGATGAAATTTGAAGAAAAAAGAAATTAAAAAAACATGGATGAAATTTGAAGAAAAAAGAAATTGAAGGTCTAGTTTGAAGATTTTCAAAGGTAGGTGCAAAGATAGAGGGGGAGAGAGAGAAAAAAGGGAAAAAAAGTTATCGACGTCAAACTAGAGATATATTGGTCACAAGATTTGTCCTAGGATGGAAAGGTCACCGAGACAATTTAAATAATACCCTCGAAGCTATCATTAGGTCACTAGAAGATATCCCAAGCGCTACCTAAATGACATGGGCATTTTCTACCTACTTTCGCAGGTATTGCATTCGTCAATCAATTTTTTTTATAATATTTATATTCATTAAAAGACCTAATTATCCCTCTTTCAACTTGATTATAACTAGAAAACCAAGTTGAAAAATATGAAATAGCCCCTGTATACTAGCTTTATTGATTTATATCCTAAGAGTAAGTTTGTCATTTTATGGTGCTTAAAAAAAGAAGGATGAATAAGCCCTTAGATGTTAGTTTGATTTTTTTTTTGTAATAAAGTAATTTTATTATGTTGTAAAAATATAAAAAGAATGATTTGTCCCAATTATATTAATAATGAACAATGAGTCATGTGAAAAAGACTTTACTACTTCTACCAATAACAACATAATTTTTTTTTGTAGAGAATAGCAAAAACATTATTACAATATTTCAATCTACAATATTTTGTGTCTTGGTCTGCAATGAAAACCTTATCTCTTTTAGGTTTTTATTGATGATAGGAAATCAAAGTTGGGGTGTAATTTTTGAAGGAATAGAGGCAAAGTAAAAAAAAAAAAAAAAAGAGGAACTAAACCATATAATTCTCAGTGTAATTTTCCTTTTCTTTCTTTTTTTGTTGGACTATCGAGTTTACTAATCTATCTATCTATACTATATTACAAAAGAAACTAAAAAATTTGGGACAATCATTATAGATGAAAACGTAGATTTATTATAGATTGTGATAGTTTCATAATTTATTTCTTCAATTTTATCCTTTTAAATTAGGTTAATATGAGATCAGACTTGATGATTTGTTTCAATTGACTTCATATTGGTTTTTATGATGTTGAAAAAAAAAAGCTTGGTGATTGATTCATGCTTGATTTGAAAAAATACAATTTGATTTCATTGATTAAAAAAACTAAAGCTTTAGAGACCAAATTAGTAATAAGAGACTAAATTGAATGACAAGGAAGGAAATGTGTGGTACATATAAGAAGGGTCGTCACACTTCAATGGCGTATGTGATGATCACCGACATCTATTGGTAGGCTTCCTTATTAACATTTGCTTCATTTTGACATCCTCTTCCTTACAAGGTGGCACATGTACATGAAGAAGATTCGGGTTGGCTCCGACAGCCCAATCTTCTTTTCTTTATTATCCTCTCCATTTTTCCTCTCATTTTTTATATTCTCACATGTAACTCTCTCTGAAATGGCAAAGTGGTATGTTATTTATTGAATCAAATTTGGTCTTTAATATTTAGATTTAATTTTTTCCTTTTTCCTTTTATCTTTTAATATTGGGTTGTCTGGGAATTGAATTTCATGATTTTTTTAAGTTTGTTTTCTATTGGATTATCTAGGTATCATGAATGAGGTAGTAAGTTTAGTAAGTTAACTCAAGTTGCCTCATTTTTTTAACCCATTTTTCAACATCATTGGATTGTGTTTTGCCCTACTCACATACCTTTAGGTTTTGTCCTTTTAAGTTAGGTTCTGCCCTTCTTTCTTTCTTCCTTTCTGATGCTTAAGTTAACAGAGCGTAAGAGGAATGTGTTGTATAGAAAAAGATAAATGAAATGCAGGAGAATGTTGTTTTTAGGTAGTTGCGTGTTTATATGAGTTGTTGCGTACCTAGTGATCCTTTGGTATTTGTACACCCACAGTTCACATTAATTTACATTGCGCAGAGTACGGTTGAAGACCTATCATATACCTTACTTATAGAAGTAATTATGGAGAATAATTACCTTTATCATAAAATATCACATAACTAACTTTTAAAATAAGATGTTTAGGCATACACCGACATTGTTAACTTGTGAAATAAGACATTTAGGTAATCGTATGCTCTATTAACTTGAAAGATGACATGTTTATAAGGGTGGTTGCAGTGACATGCACATGCTTAAATATCGTTTGACGTGCCATATCAGTATAGGAAGTGCATGAGAATTAAGTTTTGAACCTATTTTCTAGCATCATTGGACTCAGTTTTGCTCTATTTGATTATATTTTATCCTTCTAGGTTAGGTTTTATCATTTTAAGTTAGGTTTTGCCCTTCCTTTTTCCTTTCTTTGTTGAGCTTGATTTTGCCCTTCTTTTTCTTTCTTATTGGGTTCAGTTTTAGTCCTACTCTCTCCTTAGACTCAGTTTCAACCCACCATTAATTATCCAAACAAGTATGCATACTTGAAACTATATTGATAAATTATTAAATACTCGTTAACCATATTTTTCTTATAAAATGAAGACGAAACTATTGAAGATTTTATTGATGTAGCTTAGTCTTATAAAATGAAGACTTTCTATTGAAGATTTTATTGATGTAGCTTAGAAAATATAACATATGATGATATTCACTAACGAGACTATTGATCGGATATTGTTGATGAGGCTGCCAATTATAATTATATTATAAAGCCTAGCTAATATAGTAAGTAAAACCATAATTCAAAAAAAAAAATGCATGGCATTTGATAAAAAATCTCAAATAATTCTTTTGATTAAACTATTTTAATTGATTTAAATAAAATTTATAAGGATAAATAAGAAAATATGCCATACACATGGGCCTAGATGAGCTAATACATGTGTCCCATGAAAAAGGAGGCTAGGGCTAAGTATGGCTATCTTCTTATTCTTCATCATTATCTTCCTTTTCTTTTTATAGTTGTCCACCTTTTTATTAAAAGAAAATAGCAAACAATACATTATTTGCAATGGCAAAAGACATGTCATTCTTGGTTCATTTTCGGCTATCTCATATGGTTAGATGTTAGAAATTGGAAAGTCAGGCTTCTAACTTCTTGAATAAAAAAACTTATTTTCAATATTTTTTCACTTGAAAAAATATGATAAACACTCTAGATGTGTAAAAAAAATCAATTTATAATCTTAAAATTAAAAAAAATAAATCATAAAACACAAGATCAACTCGAATTTTAAAAAAATTTCAAGCCTGATCAAAGAAAACTTGCTAACATCAAGAACGACTTTTTTCATGGCCTAAATGAATGAATAGGACCGACCAATAACTTTTTATCTCCTTCGCTGTTTTAAGTGACTCTCTTTTCTTTCATATTAGAGATTGAAATGTAAATAAAATAAAGTCTTGGATTAAAATGTTTGATCCTCATTTTTTTTATAATAAAGGTGCTATTTTTTCTTTTTTTAATTTTGATACCCTAATTTTTAATCTTGCAAACAATAAAATTAAGATTTTTTTTCACAAAATCAAGCATCAACTCCTTGTCACGATATTTTTTTAGACCATGATATCCTATAAAAAGAAAATATGAATAAATTATAAATTTTATTTTTCAAAAATATAATATTAAATAATTAAATAAAAAAATTAAATGATAAAAAATTAAAGTACCAAAAACAAACCAAGTAACATGTCCATGTAAATAGTGAAATCAATCAAGTTTGGATTTTTTTTGTAATTTTAATTTAAAATCTATCATAATTCCTATCATCTTGGAATAGAAATTGATTTCTTTTTTTTTTCAAGGGCATAAAAGTTTTTCTGTCTTTATTTTTACTTACAAACATGTTACTTCAGGTGTGAATTGTTTTTTATAAGTTGAGATCTAACATCAGTTTTTGCGCAGGGCTCATGTCAAGTAATAGTATGGTTTGAGATTACCAAACATCTCATGTTTTTATTGGTATTATTTGGCTTGATTTAAAGAAAAGTGTTTTCCTAATAAAGCTAAGCGGAAAACACTTTTCGAAAGTTGTGAAAAATTTAGAAATGTCATTATATGCTGATTATATCAAATTTGATTCTCAAACTTTTGATTACTATATATATATATATATATATATATATTGTTTTGAATATTTATTTTTTAATTTTATTTTTTAAAATTGAATTTTTATATTAACTTTGGTTCTCATTTTTATAATTGTTATTTGCTTTTCTCTTATTATTTTTTTTATTGAAATTTTTTATTTATCAAATTTGGTACTCATTCTTTTAATTGTTACTTATCTTATTTGAAATACTTTATGAAATGTTAATTATTATTATTTTAATTTCTTCATTTTTTTTTATAGATTTGATCTTTATTATTTTGATTATTATTTATTTTATCTGAGATAATTTATGATTTTTTTTAATTTCATTATTATTCAACTTTTTAATTTGTAAGATTTGCTCCTCATTATTTTTATAAACTTAAAAAAAATAAAATATTAATAAATTATTTTCCAGTTTATTTTTTATAACATAATTAAACGCTGTAAAGTGTTTTCCAGTTCATTTTCTATAACATTACCAAATATAAAAAAATAATTTATTTTTCAGAAATTTATTTTTTTTTTAAAATAATTTTTCTGGAAACAAACGAATCTTAAAAAAAGTACAGGGAGAGATGTTCAAAAAAATAAAAAACTATTGGAAGAAATTATCAAGAACTTCAGGATTGGCGACTAATCTGTTAATAAACATATAGATAAGAAGCTGATTTGTAATTATCCCTTTAATAGTTTTTTTTTACTGCTTAAGAGTATTTTTTTTAATTTAAAAATGTATTAAAATAATATAAAAATATAAAACAAAATTAATTTTAAATAAAAAATGGAAACACCGCATTCCCTTATCTTTGATGTGCTTGGTTCCTAATTTAACTGGTTCGTGTATACCTCACAAGTTTTAAATTTAAAATGTATTAAAATAATATAAAAATATATAAAAAATCTATTTTTGCCATTAAAACATTAAAAAAAAAATTCTAAAAAACAAAGTGTAAAAGGATGTGGTCACCAATTCAGGTTGGTATTTTGTTGATGTTAAAAATTGCCTTGGCTCTGATCTCCTTGTTCATATCTTTCTATGAGGTTTGAAACTGAATTGAATGTGTTACCTAATATAGGCTGTGTTGTGCTGGTGGTGAAACTTAATGCTGTTTTGAGTTTGGCGGCCACCAATATTTCAGTCATCAAATCCAGAAAACAACCACCTAATATATCTGTACTTCAATCCAATACAAACAAATCCCTTCTCATGCCAAATTAAAAATAAAATAAACATCCGGTTCTTGTCCAAGCCTGAAACCTCTGCTCTCCCTTTGTGCTGCATTCAGTTCATGTGTTTGTCAATCTGCTTATTGCAATAATCAAAAAGAAAAAAAAAGAGTCTTTTTTATTCAACAATTTCTCCTGGTCTAAGGTAAGAAGAGTTCATTCAATCTCTCTGCACAAGTCAAAGCTTAATCTTGGTAAAAGAACGACATTTCCCTTTATAAAACCACGATAAAACCCCAAATTTCAATCTAAAGACCTTACCTTTTCTCGATTTTAAGCCTTGAGCTCTTGTTTTTATTGTTCTTGACGAATTGGGTGTTTGTTATTTTGGTTTTTAGTGGCAACATTGTCAGCCAGTCTGTCTGCAACTTCTCTTTCTATGATATCTCAGCGACCCAAATCACCAGTTCGTGATTTTGAGGACAAAAATTGCTGCTTTTGGACTCGACCGCGTTGCTACCTGAAGCAAAGAAACATAATACAAAATGTAAGTGAAGGTACATGCAGAAAAGGTACGACTCTGGTCTCTGCTTCACTGTCTACTATTTCTAGGAAATCAGCTTCAACAACGCCTGCATTCAATGAGGTCTGTCTCTCGCATTGATTTTTTAAAAGTTATGGGTGTTATACTTTTTGTTTAGTTATTTTTAATTTATTTTTGTGATTTTTTTTTTGGCAGTTGATTGAATCCTTTCGTTATGTTTAATTTATTTTTGTGATTCTTTTTTTTTTTTTGGCAGTTGATTGAATCCTTGTTTAATAAGGTGGATTTGTCAGAATCTGAGGCTGAAGCATCATTAGATTATTTACTCGATGATGCTAGGGAGGCCGTGATCATTGCTTTCTTGGTACTGCTGAGAGCCAAGGGAGAGATTTTTGAAGAGTTAAGTTTGGTGCATTTATTGCTTTTACAAGTAGGAAAGCATATTCCAAGCGTCTCTCCTTTTAAAAGGTAGGGATAATGTGACACGGTAACTATTGCTATGGACAGAGCTACTTCTGACACAATTTGCTGTTGTGATGAAATGAAAGTAATTATCGTGTTGTTACGCTATTAGATTGTTGGATTGGCAAGGGCAATGTTTAAGCCCTAGAAGGTGGAAGGGTTAGCTGATATTGTGGATATTGTTGGGACGGGCGGTGATGGTGCATGCACCGTAAACACTTCTACAGGAGCATCAATACTTGCTGCTGCTTGTGGCGCTTTTTCTGGCTTCTGGCCTACACAGATCAGGTTGTTTTGTTTGGAAAGTAGCCAAGGTCAGAATTTCTTTTCCTCAAAATAATGCTTAAAATTTGAGGATTATGTCATATGCTTGGTGCGTAAAATTTGAGGATTATGTCATATGCTTGGTTGCATGTAATGTTCTAAATGTTATTGTTTGCTTTGCAGCAAGGGAATAGATCAAGTTCTTCAGCATGTGGAAGTGTTGATGTATTGCAAGAACTTGGGGTAGTAATAGACTTGGACCCAGAGGTAGGTTCATCATGAATAGAAGTCATTAATGGCTGCAGATGGTGCTAGTATAGCCTGTTTGCTTTCTACCAGTATGGTTTTTCATGTGTCTATGATGTGGCTGTGGGCATAAAAGTGGCCTTTAAAGAACACTGGTCAAATGCTATAAAAATAATATAACTTTTACAGAGCTCTATCAAGCTTGTGGTTGCCATATTTGTATAATCGTGCTGCTCCTTTCCTCCATTCCCCACTTGATCGTTGGTAAAGTTGTTAACCAGGCAGCATTTACTTGGTAGTAGGGCTACCAAAACCTATAAGTTGCCCGTTGATCCAAGGTGTATTCTTTAGTACATCAAAGCTTTAATGGGGTTGACTCGTTTCCTTTCGATATTTGAATGTTAGGTCTAACTCACTTGAGGGCATAATCCATGCCCTTTTCCATTTGTGTACTATTGATTTGTTGAACTCTGAAATTTTGGAAGAGTATTTCTTCATTTGGGCTTCATTCGGCTCCAGAAGTAACAATCAGCTCTTTCCTGAAAAATTAACCATTCCAAATCCATGTAATATTATCAGCTATGCGCGTATTGTCTGTGACAACCTGTTTCTCTCTCTCCCCTTTTCTTTTCTTTCTAGTGAAGTGGGTCACTTTCCTGAAAAAGTAAACATTCCAAATCCATGTAATATTATAAGCTATGCGTGTGTTGTGACAACCTGTTTCTCTCTCTCCCCTTTTCTTTTCTTTCTAGTGAAGTTGGATTAGTAGCCTGTTGTGTTATCTCTCTGCTATCACACTTCCTGACCTGCTTCAACCGTTTCTTCACTCTGTTCTTTCTTGTATGCCATGTCCATCTTTTGCACCACCTCATTCATTAGAGATCTCATGGACCATTTAGCATCATTAAGATGATATTGTTCTTTTGTTATTCATTTATAAGGGAAAAAAAAAAAGGAAAAAGAAAGGCATGAAAACATGGCATCTTTTCTTAATACTGCAATGTTTTATTTTTCTTAAATTCCGGAAATTTTCTGTGATGCCAGTCATGTTGGATTACTATGTCAACTGTAACTCATCAAGCATAACTCAAATGTCAATTTCATTTCCATAATGCCAATTATGTTCATTTTGTTAGTACTGTTCCAGTAATAAATTAAACCACAGCTTAAGAAGATTAGATGTCAAATCATATGCAATTCCTTTCACATGTTATATGCATATAATTCAATTTATTCTCAATTTTCTTGAAATCAGGGGGTATCAAGATGTGTAAATGAAGTGGGAATCGGCTTCATGATGTCGCCAAAGTATCATCTTGCTATGAAGATTGTTGGCCCTGTAAGGAAGAAACTGAAAATCAAAACCATCTTCAACACATTGGGTCCTATGCTGAATCCCGCATGTGTTCCCTTTGCCGTTGGTGGTGTATTTCATGAAGACTTGGTGAGTGCCTGTATCATGACCTGCAACAACTGTGAAACATAATTATCTATCCAACAATCATACTTATCATCACTTTATAGGAAAGCTTATAATTTATTTTTTGGTATTCTAAGTTTATTCAGTTAAATTACTTAACTTAAAGATCTTAACATAATGATTGGATGCAATTCTTATATCTGCGGTTCCAGATGGGTTTTGATATCACTGTACTTGGTTTTCCATAGTTGTAACTTGATGTTGCTTTATTAACTGCAATGCTCTCTCTCTCATGCTACATTGATATCCATATGAACACATGAGATATCTTAATTGTGAAATGGGGGCTTGCTTGGGCTGTAGCTGAAATTCTCACATAAAATTCATCTCTGATATGCATTATCTATGTTTCTTGGGTAGGTGCTGAAAATGGCTAAAGCATTGCAAAGCTTTGGCATGAAGAGAGCATTGGTTGCTCATTTAGAGGGCTTGGATGAAATGAGTCCCCCTGGTAAGATTTCTTCCTTAAAGTAAATACCATTGTGCCAGAAAGGAAGATTTAGCTGGATTTAGCTTTCTATAGCTGTTATCTTTTGGTTATCCTACATTTGCATGTTTAGATCTCATCTTCTGACAATGATCGGAATACAGGACCTGGAGTAGTGTATGAAGCCAACCCCGAAAAGATATCAAAATTTTCATTTGATCCACGTGAGCTCATCATACACTTGTATTTTGTTCTTTCTCTTATACTGTAAAGTGACTGCATATTTGTTACTTTAGTCTTTATATTAATGAGTTTCCTCAGATGTCTATCATTACTTAAATCGCTGATATGAAGTGCGTTTGATAGTGGACTTCGGCATTCCACACTGTACATTACATGACTTGCGAGGCGGAGGCCCTGATTATAATGCAGAAAGTTTAAGACGTGTATTGTCGGGTGAGAAAGGTGTCATTGCTGATGCCACTGTGAGTTTCTTTGACAGAGCGTTTTATTTCAAGTGACAGTTCTTTAGTTCTTTGCACATGCGCCGTAGTACTTGTGAACAGAGTTCTAATGCAAGAATAATCTTTCAGATCCTAAATGCAGCAGCTGCTCTCTTTTTCAGTGGCCGTACAAATAGTTTAGCAGAGGGAGTGGTTGTGGCTCGAGAGACGCAATTATCAGGGAAAGCTCTAGTCACGCTTAATTTATGGATAGAGACTTCTAATGTAAGTGGGACATAGTTTTAAATTGGTGGGAAATTTATAATTTAACTTTTGCCAATTCTCATATCTACTCTGGTTGACAACTACAGAAATTGAAAGATGATTCTGTTGCTAAAGTCGCCTGAAATTTTTACCGAAGCTTAAACATTTTGAAGACCAGAAAAAAAAAAAAAAAAAACCTTGATGCAGGCACACCATTGGCAATTCTACAGTGAACAACAGAAATATCTTTGTGATTCCCCTGTCACAGCCAAATTCTAGATGGCTTGTTACTATGTGTTGTATTATAGCATAAGGAAAATTCAAACATGCTGAGATTATACTCCATCAATTTAAATGATAGCGTTTGTGTTTTTTTATTCTTTTGGAAATCATCGGAGTTCCTGTATGACTGGAATTAGTCAGATAACTGAATCCATTCGTTGGTCAATGTGTTGATTTATTTTGGCAAGTTGTTTCTGAACATTAATGGCAAGGTTGTCTGGCTGCATGACAAAGTTCTCATGAATTTCCATCGAAATTTCTTTGACTGATAGGTTTGTTTAATGCTAACATCCATAGCACACATCCAAAATGTAGGTTTCGGGCCAAGAGGAAATACAAGCTCAGGAGCTGGAGAACTCAAAATGTAGCAAGAAAGAAAAAAAAGCATCACAACAGATAAAAATACCAACATTATTGATGTTAACACCTCATTTAGTTTGGTGCACGATTGGAATTCAGGTACATTTGTCATACGGGAAACATTTTTCCAACTTTTAGTACAAGATTCATCAAGTCTTCGATGTAGAATCAAAGCTGGGCAGAGTTTTTAGCTGTGGCAGCAGCATCTTGGAGAAGAGGCAAGAGTTCGTTGCGTTGGTGCTTCTCCACAACGGCTGCAGCAACAAAAGTGGACGTACATTGAAAAAGATGTAATCGTTGATAAATTTTTATGTCATATCAACAGAGGCCATGAAAATTAGAGAAGCAAGCAATAAAAAGAAGATGACGGAACTTACTGTCGCAACCACCAATGTGTTTCCCTCCCATGAACACATTAGGAACTGTCCCTCGCCCAGTCCAGTGTGCTAGTGCTGATTGAAGTTGAGATCCATCACCTTCAAAACATTGAAAGACTCTTTTTTTATATGCTGTAAATCGATATGAAACTAAAAATTTCATCAAAACACAAATACCAACTGGAACAAAGGATCAACCAAGAAAGGTATAGTAATCGTACTTAGCTCATCCAGCTCAACGACTTTGTAAGTTGCTCCTACCTGTGTCAGCAGCTGCTTCACCCTATTGCAATAGCCACAGTAGGTTTTGCTGCGTGAAGAAAAATAAAACTCAAGACTTGAATCTAGTCTCCCAAATCATAATACAAAAACAAACAAACCCAGAAAGAAAAATACATAACTGAAACAATAATAACAGCAGTATCTTATAAATTACAGCTTAATGGGGATATTAATCATAAAGAAATATAAACAAAGAACCCTGTAATTGTAAATTTTGAGGGTAATAAAACCTGAAAACAACGACAGGAGCAGAGGAGGCGAGTTCCTTAGCCTTTTTAAGCGCAGCATCAAGTTCTTGCTTGCTCATCTTGATTGAAGAACTTAACAGCGAACCCATTTTCTGTATTGGTGATCTGGTTTTGTTATATAGGAGAAAGCAAGGAGAAAACGGCAAAAAGCAACCGAGAAGAGAACAGGTGTGATTGGCAAACGATAAAACAACTAACAGGTGGCTTAAGCTCGTCTTAACTACACCTTTGCTTATCGTCATATTCAGAGCGTTTTGTATTTTTTTTTTTTATTTAACTGGTATATCCGGGTCAGTTTGCACGTCCCACGATTAATTCCTATAACCCACTAAATACCCTGCAAACTAATTCCTACAACCCACTAAATACCCTGCAAACTCAGTAGGCATGTAAGGCACCACGAGGGTGACAGACATCCACGCCAGGGCTCAAACCCAGTTGCAGTGGAAAGAGACAAGCCCCTTCCACCACTAGACCAAGCAATGGAATACACCTGTTTTGTATATTAATATTATTAGTGATGTAAATTGTCTTTATTTGAAAATATATTAAAATAATTTTAAAAATTTTAAAAATAATTTTTTAAAAAAAACAAAAAAATAAATAGATTTTCAAGTTATTTAAGAATATAATAAAAAAATATTTTTAATGTATTTTTTATTTTAAAATATATTAAAATAATATTTTTTTTATTTTTTAAAATTTATTTTTAATATCACAATATTACAAAGAATACCAAATAATATTTTACGAAACATGTAGAGAGATAGATCCAAGAATTTATTTGGAAGTGTAATTGTGATTATAGTTTTTTATGATAAAATAGATATTAATAATTTTTTATTATTTTTTAAAAATTATTTTTAATATTAACCTATTAAAATAATTTAAAAATATATTAATTTAAAATTAATAAAAAAATAAAAATATTTTTCTAAAATATTTTTAAAATACAAAAATAAGCTTTCATAAGAGACATCAATCAAGCTTTTGCTTTTGCTCTTGCTCGTATCGATTGTCTCATATAAGAAAAAGTCAACCAATAAATCAGTTTCAGAATAAAGATAAGAAAATAATAATAAAAAAAAATAAAAAGCAACAAACTGTTATGCCTTTTCTACAGTTATTTACTGATTGCTGGTTTTCTATTCAGTGCAATGCTACGGATTTAATTAAATGAAAAAATGCAACAAACTATTATTAAATTGATCCAGCTATTTAATTTTGATTTAAAATTTAATCTCATAAAAATTGTTTTAATATAAATTATTAATATAACTTAGTAGTTAATATAATAGGTTTAAAAATAAAAAAAATTATAAATAAAAAAACATAATTTAATTTAAAACAATTAAAATAATATATTTTTTATATTCTTAACATATTAAATTAACTTGAATTTTATAATTTATTTTATTAAATTTATGATTTTATTAGGTTTAATGATTTTATTTTTTAAAATTATTTTTATTTAATAATATGATAAAAAAAATTCACTTTGAACATTATATTTTTATTTATTTATTTTCCCACTTTACAATTAAAGTTTTAAAATCACACGTTGTAATATGAAATTTAAAGACAAATAACTCTTTATATTTTTAGGAGTTAGCTTCAGGAAAAAAAAAATCAACAAAAATATACATTTATTTAGAAAATTATCATTATATTTAAAATAACTATTAAAGAGCCATTTCTTTTCAAAACTAAATACCATAATAAAAAAGAAAAATATGAGAAAACCTCAAACCCCCATTATTTTCCATCTTCTTCCTCTCTCTCTTCTACACTGTCGGCAGCCCCTCTGGCCCAGCACTCCTCACGACAACAAGCCCTTCGTCTTTCTCTCTTAATTGACACCATCAAGCTTTAACTTAGACCCACATCATCATCTCCCTCACCATCCAAACAAAACCAAGATCTGTAGTGCTAAAAATTGATAGCTTTTGCAAATCAACCCAGAACAGCAACAATTAGTCCCCTTCCTTGGACTGTTACCTCTTTTTTAACATGGAACATCAAGTTACAATGATACTGTAATGTGTAGTACTAAAAATTGTTAGCTTTTGCTAACAAATCATACCACTTCCTTTCTTCGACCCCATACCCCCCTGTTTACTTTTTTTAATGGAAGAACAAGAACTCTAGATGGATTTCACAATGGAGGCCAAAGGAGAAGATCACCAAAAAGATACCAGTAAGAGAAAGACGCTCAATCTTGAAGGGACTAAACCAAGAGAGACCTACTCGATCTTAAAGATCTTGAGTGAAAATTCAATGTCTTTATTATTTATTTCAATTAATAATAACACACTCAATCCACCCAAGTTTTGATGGAATATATACTTAAAATATTAAACTATGTGAATAATGAAAAAAAAAAGAAGCATTTTTAATAGTATTTTGAATATATACTTAAAAAACAAATTTAAATACTACGAAGAACAGGCAAACATTCAGTATACCACCAAACTATTAGGGTGTTTATTAATTTTATATTCAAATTATTTCCTGTATCAAATTACTACTAAAATTATTTTGATTTCTCAATTAAAGGTCTTCCCTGGTGCTGCTCATCTTGAAAATGTGCAAAAAAAAATTCCCTTCCTTGGACTATTACCTCCGTTTTAACATGGAACATCATGTTACAATGATATTGTAATGTGTAGTGCTAAAAATTGCTAGCTTTTGCTAACAAATCATACCACTTCCTTTCTTCGACCCCATACCCCCCCTTTTTACTTTTTTTAATGGAAGAACAAGAACTCTAGATGGATTTCACAATGGAGGCCAAAGGAGAAGATCACCAAAAAGATACCAATAAGAGAAAGACGCTCAATCTTGAAGGGACTAAACCAAGAGAGAACTACTCGATCTTAAAGTTCTTGAGTGAAAATTCAATGTCTTTATTATTTATTTCAATTAATAATAACACACTCAATCCACCCAAGTTTTGATGGAATATATACTTAAAATATTAAACTATGTGAATAATGAAAAAAGAAGAAGCATTTTTAATAGTATTTTGAATATATACTTAAAAAACAAATTTAAATACTACGAAGAACAGGCAAACATTCAGTATACCACCAAACTATTAGGGTGTTTATTAATTTTATATTCAAATTATTTCCTGTATCAAATTACTACTAAAATTATTTTGATTTCTCAATTAAAGGTCTTCCCTGGTGCTGCTCATCTTGAAAATGTGCAAAAAAAAATAAACTCCTTTGTGATTGAAAGGACAAGGAAGGATACTTCAAATGTGGTTGGTGTTGATCTTAATTCTGGTTTTGTGTTTTTTGGCTTGGAGAAGAAGAAGAATCATCTGAATTATTCAAGTTTAGAATTACAAGTGTGGGCGTTTGGATTATGCAAATAAAGTGTTTGATAAAAAGCTTGGATGAAATACCAATTACCACCTTTTAGTTCTTTTTTAATTTCTCGCTAATTTGTAATGTTAGTTTGATAACAATTTGTAATATTTAAAATTATTTTTTATTTAATTATATGATAAAAAAAATTAAAAAATGAAATTAGAACAAAAATAAAAAGATAGAAAAATAGAACTAAGTTTATTTAAAAAAAAAAAACAAGAAAAAAAATGTTAAAAAAAAAACATAAAAAAAAAAAACTAGAAGGTGTATACGTTTTGAGAAATCCAAGAATGTTTGCCTGTTCAAACTCATTCTTTAACCTAAATCAAATAAAGAATTCTCCTCTAGCATGAAAAAAAGCGGGTAAAGAAACAGAAACAGTAAAGATCAATGTGTTTAGAGTCCACCCGTTTTGCAGAGAATGATTTCATGAAGAAAAGTAAAAAAAGAAAAAATCTGTTGAGTAATCCGATCTTGCAAGTTCTAAGCTTTACATTCAATAAAACTAGCTTCATCAAAACTTCAACCAACAACACTTTGAGTAATCCATTTCAAGGGTATGCACAATCACCCATATGAAGATTCTCAAAAGCTAGTGTCAAGGATACATCGATGCTTTAATCTCATTTTGATGCAAAAATTTCTTCTAAATCTTCGTACAACCACTTTGTTTTGGACTTGGAATCCGAAGAGGTCTTTTGAGATGAGCTCCCGCTCCTTTTGTTTGTCCAAAATCCACTCCATTTAGTTCGACTGGTCGAAGGATCATTCCGGAATCCACTTCTTTCTTTGGTAAAGCTAGCCCGTGCTAATTCTCTAAGCTGTTTCTGCCATGGTTTTTCTGGCGTGCCAGGGCTCCCTGAGCTTTTGTTCCTGTCAACAGAAGAACCAGCCTCTCCCCCAGTTTCTCCATCGCTTCTTCGTTTAGCTGGTAATTTGCTTTCCAGGTCTTGGCTCAGTCTTTTTGAAATGAAAAGCAAGAGAAATCCAATTGATGCTGTTTTCAGACCTGTCAAGAAACACTTCTCGGAGGGATCCAGCCGCATTATCTGTCTATACAATGCATACCATTCATTGGCCATTTGCGCGAGGAATCCGATTAAGAACAGTGCAATCATGAAGATTCCAACCGTGGTTTCTTCTCCAGTTGATAATTCCTTCTCCAAGAGAATGAAACAAGTAGCAAAAATACCTACTTGGCAGGAAATAGAGATGATCTCAACCAGTTGGACCTTTTTCTTAATAAAAGGCTTCTTGAGGACAAGGAAGAAGAGCTGAAAGCAAGTGATGGACAATAAGACGACCGTTGGAGTTTTTGAGGACCAGCTATCTAAGTAGACACCAGCCAGAATGCCCAAAGCAACTCTCTTGACTGACTCAAGCAGTGTGTAGTATATTCTAAGAACTCCAAACAGCTTCTGAATAAATGGTGCTTCTGCATCTTCTGTTTCATCATCAGAGGCAATGATACGATCCCCTTGGTTGCGGGGAACCCCAGCAATTTGCGAGAGCATGTATTTAGGGGGGCCTCGTAGATCTTCAAATAAAGCACCTAACTTGACTAGATAAACAGACTTCGGTTGATTCTTCCACGTCCACTGGCCTCTCTTACCAGGACCTAAAGTTACTCGGATAATATCTTGATACCAGTGAAAAATCTGTCCTTCTTGATGGACTTCCTTGTACTGAAGTAGCTTTCCAAATGTGATTCCAATAGACAGAATCAGGAACAAGGCCAACAGTATGAACCCCACCACACCAAGCAGCAAAATGCCAACTATAATCCCTGACGTTGTTCCTCCTTGAACCATAAAAATAAACATCAATTAAATGTAACGAGTTGTATACTTTCGAGTTAACAGGTATGACAAGAGTGGAATACAGTTAGATGCTGTGACAGATACACATATCAATCGATGTGATGTATCAACACCATCTCCAACAATGAATGGAAGTTTACAACACGGATTCTCAACCCTGTACGTAACTAGTATATAGCAGTATATGCAGCAGTGTTTATGTATAGTCTAAGGAATAGTCTATCGGAGAAAGACACTACAAGAGAAAAATCAGAGACGGAGCTGAGAAAATAGCATCTAGGGTTTCAGTTTCGACATTTGTGAAGAAAACTACTCTGACCTGTTGAGATAGATTTGTGGGATTCCAAATATTCATTTAGATTAGTATCCTCAATAGATCTAAGAAGTTCCCTTTAAGGGTTTCCATGCTGAAGTATTATGTAATAGTTGAACAAGAGGGGGCTTTAATCATATAGGGATTGTAGAAGGCATTGCGTGCTCAACGCTGAGATTCTGCTACTCAAATGATAAACTATTTCTCATTCAGCACCTCAAACAAGTGAGAGCGAAAGAAGTTTTTTGCATTTCCCCCGCTTAAAAGCAATGATTGCATAAGTGCATGATCATGATATAAACGATTTGCTCAGAAAGATAACATGAGCGGTGCTGGAAGCTTATATTGCTTCAAGTGGAATGATAGACAAGGTGATATATTGAAGGAAGAAAAATGAAAATGAAGGGTACCTCTAACTAGAGAAGCAGAGGCCACACAAATACAAGGCAAAGCAAGAAAAGTGAGAAATATCTCAAATCTTGGGAGGGTCAGTGCCCCATAGTCCCTCTGCTTTTCAGTGTTTCCCTTCCTCAATTTTAGAATAAATAGGAGTATGGCATGGAGCAGTATCATACTGCCACCAATTACAGCTAACCAGAACACGCTTCTGTCAAAATCCCTCCACCTACAAGAGAATGAAAAACAGAAGCATCAAGAATTCACATTAAATGTTTTGATAATGAACACCATTTTGCAATAATGCAAGATAATTAACAAAAATTTCCGGTAGCACCAATGCAAAATGATTGAATAAATTAGCATTTACTATGATATGTTCTAGGATTCTTTTCTGTTAAACAAGAACATTTACTAGGACTGTTTCCAATTTCTTTACTTAATCATTGAACTTTCATCATGTCTCTGGCATGAAAAAGCTGAAGGGCATTTTGAAGGGGGGAAAAAGAAGCGAAACCTCACCCATTAGAATGTTGTGGATCCAAAATATGTTCTGCTTCAGGTTTAAAACTTTGGCTCTGCAGATGAATAATGGAACCTGTCATATAAAAGAAGTAATTGAAGTTGAGAACAAGTATCTGGAAAATGGTTCCTGACCTCAAAAAATGACAAGTACTCCATCGGAGAAAGGGGCAATCCATACACCGGTGAAGACTTGTTCACGCTCTTCCCTTCCAGTTGCATGCTCAGGGATATATCGTGAGTTTTAGAGATATAGGAATGCGCACCAGAAGAGGAATTTGATTTCACCAGGATTGGTTGAATACCCCCAGTTTCCCATGGGAGACTGAAGTAAGGAATACTCCACTGTAAATTTCTTGCAAACTCATAATATTCGACTGGCAGCGTAACAGCCAACCATCTAGACATTGCAAAAACCTGAATATGGCATGCAGTTCTCTGTGTATAAAACAAAGATATAAATTTCTCTTAATTTTCATGATGATGGAAACATAAAGTTTACGATTACACTTCATAATTTTCATTCCACTAATTTCAACACCAATTCATCTCTTGCAAGCTAGAATTAAGAACTATACTCTTGTGCATATGAAAGACAATTGGGTATATTGAAACACGTCTAAAGTATATTAAGATCATTTGAATTTGAGGTGCAGACTGGTTGGATTTTAATCATCAGGAAGTGCAGAAAACCTTTCCAGCCCAAATGTAGAACTGTTAGAGAACCGTTAGAAATTGTAAAATGTCATGAAGTAACTACGTGAAGGAGATAACTTTTCTTTAGGGTAGTATCATACAAAAATATTCCTTGTAGGTTCAGAAGTCAGAAAAGAAGAAGTTCTTGAAAATGCCCCAGCAGACAGAAGGCTTGCAGTTGACAAAGTGAGCAGCCCAGCAGCAAGAGATGTAGCCAGGAAACAGGCAGTTGCAAAAGCAGAGATTACAGAAGATATCGTGGGCACAGAATCTGAAAATATATTTCAGAACATATATCAGCGAAACACCCACAAAGACCCAAGGAAATCACCTGCAAGACTTAGACACTATACATCAATAGAACACAGAACGAATAGTTGAAGAAAAATGAATTTCTTACAATGTCTCACTTGTAAAATGTTAGATGCTAGATTTTTATTTCCAGCAACATCTCCAATTACATTTTGAGGAATGCTGACAGATAAGATATCATCATCTGCTTTTATCTCTGCAATGTATTCGCTCCTACTTATTTCATGAAAGCTGGATTGCATTAAAACAAAAGAGTAAATTGTTTTGCAAAACTATTCAGCAAATTTTGTTCAACTATTTTACTGTTTCTGTGGTGTGAATGAGGGTGTGTACCTGCAATCACTTTCGAGTAAGTAGGTAATTGTAACATACAATTGGGAGAAAGTTGGCTTACCCCTGCAAATGACCCCCTGAGATTGATAGAAAAGAGGAGTTGAAACCAAATACTGGCTTCATGAACTTAATTGATATTGGAATGCTATGTTCCTTCGTCCTCGTATTAGAAGATGTACTCAGTCTCACAGCTGGCCTTTGAGAATCTGAAACTTGCATTAATAGCCATGTCAGAAGAGTATAATGATATCTCAAAAATCTCATATGACAATATTTAGTCCAGTTACTTGTAAAGGGAACAGAAACTTCTTATCAATCTGAAAGTATTCAATTTCAACAAGGGAGAGTATGAAACCTAAATGCTTAAGCATTTTTTTTTCCTTTTTTATAACCTCTTATAACTGTGGTAGATTGTACCATAAAGGAAAGTAACTGGGGCAATCGGAGAAACTGAAGTCCCTGGCCTGCTTATTATTGAATTTGAAAGAAGGTCAATTGTAACAACTGCAATGCTGGATAAATTTGCAACCTGATAGAAGACAGCACAAATGCAGTAAGCATCAAAACATAAGAGCAAAAAATGGTTCAAAGACCGAGACATGGCATCCAGACAAAAAATTTAACTGCACACACAAACTGACCTGAAAGCCAAATTTTCGGTTCCCAAGGTTTTCTCCACTTATAGGAAGAAGAACTCCCTGACTTGTGTTGAGAGAATTTAGAATTTCTGCAGATGAATTCAAAATAGGTTCTGAAAAGTACATGTAAAACTTCAAGTTATCATCATTATTAGTTGCCTTGACCGTTCTGATTTCATTATTAAGTTGAAGTAGCTTCTCTGGAATGTGAATCCTCAGGTCAACAAACACACTTCTTCTATCTGTAGAATGAACCAAATGAACAGGGCAAGATAAGAAAACTTCGATAGAAACAGGAAGAAAAAATCAAACAGAAAGCTGCAAGATGATGCTTAATTAAAGTCTTCCAGTAAGTTCAATTCTTAAATGAGAAATACAGAAACTACCTGCTTCCATATAGCTATGAATAAAGTCTTATAAGGCAAGAACACAATATAAAAGGCACGCAAAATTTTAACAATTTAATATTTGTTAAGATTTTTATTGAGCTCGAAGTAATTAAAAAAAAAAAAGCCTTAAATGAAAAGTGCTGCACACAATGGTTCTATAAATAAAATTGAGGAATGAAAAACAAAACTCACCAAAATGCACAAAGAAACTTGAATTAGCAGCTCTTGTAAATCTGTTTCCAGCAGTGTCAGTACAGAAGTTCTTATCCATTACCAGTATCACACGTCCATACAGAACACTAGGAGACAAACCCACCAGAAGAGTATATTTCAGATTTGGTTCCAGAACAGTGAGAGAGGATGGTATTACTTGGCCAGCACCATAGACTAACAGCTGTATATTGATGCAAAGAAATCTATGAGAACTAATTTCAGTCAATACTTCACACGAACAAAAAGTATGTAACAGCTTATTTACTCTTCTTCATAGACCTAGGAATACTATTAACTTTCAATTGATCTAAGCAACAACAACCACGTCTCAGTTCCAAACCAGTTGGGGTCGCTATATGTATCCCTTTGAACCATTCCATGCAATCATATACCAAATCTGCCTCAATATTGGGATATTTTAAACTCTATTGATCTAGGAGAACCAAAATACTCACGTTAAGTCTGAAAATCATAAGAAACTTCAGTGTAAACGCATCAACAAATGAGCACGCAGCATTTTCAATAATGCTTATCTACTTATGTTTGTTTATTTCTTGCTGTAGAGTAGTCACCGGAGAAATTGCAATCTTTTGAAAGAGATAACTCACGATCAATATTATTTGGGATTTTCTGAAATCTATATTCAAGACACCCAAGTGAATCAAACAAAACCATTTTTCAACAGTGGGAAAGATCGAAGGTAGTTTCTATCATAGTGTTTCACAATTATAAATGACAATAGCTAATATATACCGATAACGTTGAGTGCGCACATGAAAGAAAAAAAGGAGTTTAATATATTTTCATTGAAGCTACTCACGTTGCACGCATTCACAGACGAACATCCAAAACCTCCTCCAGTGCAGGGTTCAGTGAAAGAGATATTTACAGAGACATTCAAAGCATTCGTAAATAATTTTGATGCAGTTATATATGCTGTTGGGGGGATGGTATCTGCACAAAGTATAACTGATATTAGAAAAAAAATTCAAAGTCTCTATAATTGTTTCCAAGTGCTAAAATCCCAACTGTAAATTTACAAGGAACTGCATACTCAGTTTCAGTTTTGCAACTTCATGAACCTAGCCTTCTTTATAGACAGCATTTGTTTATAAGCTAGAACTCATTCAGTATTTGTGTTTTGTGAATTTGAGCTGTGATTAAGCTTTCCCAGAGCGCATATCAGCCAAAACATTTATACAATTACGAAGAAAATAAAAGAATTTCACAATATCTACTAAAAAAGAATGAAGGAAGGTTTCTTAACCAACAATCCAGTTATAGGCGGCACAGCCAACTCTTTGAGACCCATTGATGCAAACCTCAAATGTATGATTTCCATCCTGCAAGCCCTGGTACGAAATCTTACTAGCTCCACAATCAGATTCAGGGCCACTATCCAGCTGCACGCATGTTATTCAGTTACAAGGAATGAGCAACCAAAAGGAAAAGGAAATGGTCAATTGAATGAACCAGCAGTGCCATTAAACCAGAAAATTAAATACAAATTTTCTAATATTTTCTTCAGATTCCTTTTCTGGATGAGTTTTCTTCAAATGATTGCTAAGAAAGTCTTAGTTTTTCTGTCTTAAGAAGTGCATTTACAGGTATGGTGCTTACTCAGCACTAGTGAATACCCAACAGCAAATCAGCAAACCCCCGAAGCACATTAACCACATAAAATCAATAACTTGCCCATCTTTGACAGAACAAAATGCATATGATAATAATTCAACTATATGAAAAAAAAAAAAGGGAGAATAAAGAAGCACCGAAAACTATTAATCAAAAAAGAAAAACAGGAAGCCCCCAAACTAAAGTAGAGCAAAAGCAGCAACAAGTGTAACTTGAGAGATGAACTAACCTTGCAACTGATGCTACAGTTTGTGCAGGAGTTCACATGGCCACCCACCAGAACTTGAAACTCAAATGTGGCTCTGTTCAAGTGTGAAAATGCACGAGGAGCCTTCAAGAAGTTCACAGACGCCTCTGCATCATCACCGAGAGCTCTAAAGCACGGAAATGAAAGAACCCAACAAAGCACAACCAACCATGAAAGCTTGGGCCAACCCATTTCCGAATAGACTCTAAATTGATGACCGAACCATATAGAGGCTAAAATCTACAAGACAATGAGAGACATTTGTGGGGTTTGATACAGTGTTAAGCTACAGAGAGAAGGGCATTGCATGGGAAGAAGACTGAAAAATTGTGGTAAAGAAAGACAGAGGAGAGTTAATGGAAGTAAGAGAGTGGATTAGAATAAAATGTTTATGGTTGGTGAAGGCTGTGTTTTAAGGATAGCGCACATGAGACTGACACTGCTGGACAAGACTGTTTTAGCAAAAGATAAGGGGGGGGGGGGGGGAGTAGTTGGAAGAAGACAGGCTAGGCAATGATAAAGAAGCATCCTTTCTGATTTTGCCAGGGACTGAAAAGCTTCAAGATTAGCCAGTAGCTCTCTGTTGAAATTTGGCTCCTCCATGATTCATAACGTCATCTGCACTCACGACAATAACAACAAAAAAATGTAAGGCCCGTGGTAGACTAGCCATCCATTGAAAGAAGATTATATTGAATTAATTTCAGCCATTAAATCTTATTAACTCCTCTGTAATTATATTCCAAAATACCAGCAACTATTTTCATATTTCTTGCAATACCGTTTTGTATATTAGTGGGATTTATTCGTACATCAATGAAGCTTACCGGGATATATATTTCATTTTAAAAAATAAAGAATAAAAAGGGACAAGGCAGAGTCTTTCAAATCTCAATGTCTCATAAAGCATGTGTCCACAGTCGACCAATCAATGTTATATATATATTTGATTGTTTTCTTTTCTGTGAAAATTCATTGGCTAGTAGAGGATAGATTGATTTTCTTCCTTCCATCACAAAGAAGGAAAGAAAACAGTTCCACGTGCATGGACGACCTTCCATGGACAGAGACCATGTTATTCTTCCATTGCAGTTAATTCTTTATCATACGTCCCTAACAAACATGTTGTTTGCATTGCTAGCAGATTCGAACCACCCCCTCCCCCCCTTTATTTTATGTGACTCAAACCAGCTAGCTTCCTTGTCCAGAATCTTAGATATTGATCATACTATCAATCATTCATATTTCGCTTGTTGTTGCTATGGCCATTGTTACATTAAAAACTTGCCATGCTGAAGGGTTCTTCAATTTCTCGACTAACGTGTTTCTTAACTTTTCAGGGATATAATTATGAACTTCTTGTGAAGTGGATGAAGGGTGTGTGTGGATACCAAAGACAAAACAAATTATGAACTTCTTTACCCATCTCTCTAGCGACATATGAGCAGTGGTTGTCACTGTGAGATAAACCGTCTTCAAAGCTCAACCTCAAAAACATTATCTCTTTAGGCCATGGTGTCCAATTTTAACTCTTTCCAAGCAAAATCAAGAAGAAAAAGATTTGGAGAAGAAAATACAAATAAAAAATAAATAGGGAATAGAAAGAATAAAAGAGAGGACAGCCCTGAAGAAGGTACTAGTGGACACCCCTGAATAACGTACTAGTAACTAAGGATAGAATGAGCTAGCTGGCCTCAACATCTGCAATACACCCATGTCTCGACATGGGTATTTGAGGTGCCTGACTTTATTTGTCTGTGGTAAAATGATATTCTCTTGGACAAAAAAAACGGACAGAAACGTTAAATCCCAGTCCAGGACAACACAAGAGTCCCAGGACCACAATCTCACTCCAAATGGAGGCGCACGAGTGAAATATCATCCCCAGTTGATGACAAAACATGAACAGAACAGCCCATTAAAGTTGGTTAGGCACGAGACTAGGATAAACCAGGCCTTGATCACGGACAGATCTCCAAAAGCCCGAACGATGCATAGGTAAGGGCCACAGGGAAAGAAGACTGCAATGGTGGAACCCAGCCCAGAAGCTCTTCTTACATCTTCCAAGCGTTGAAGAGCACCTTTAACTCGAACCAAAGTGAACCAATCTACATGGCCATTGACAGGGTTGGATGATGTAGAAGGTTCTTTCTGTTTCCAATACAAGGACGGCAGCATCCGCCACAGCAATATGAAGTGCAAATATTTTACCACCGGAAATTTCGATCGCTTTAACACCAATGATAGGTCCATGCTTTGCTCTCCAATTCTATTATTAGATGATGATAGAAGTGACTTGATCATAAGAGTTTGTGGAGACCACAAATTATGCCAGGGCTGACATAACATACAGACCAGGAATAAGTGAAGAAAGACCCACGACTATAAAGAGATCCTGGGAATTAATAATAATTTCAGTGGTTGAATAAGAACAGATGAAAAGCAATGTCTGCTACTCCCATAGGCGTAGGCATCATAATGAAAGCTCACAAAGTAAACATTGAAGCATGCCAAGACCCTTGTTTTAGGGATGGCTGCCTGAGCACTACTTTGAATAAACAATGAAATTTTTATTCTTAGTTATTACTAACACGAAGGAGTAAGAGTTTGATGGCATGAATGATCCATACCCAACAAAATATGATAAAGCATCCCCAAAAGTAGCAGCAATAAATCTATCCGAAATTTAGAGCGAAGATGTACTCAACTGTATCAAATTCATTAAACAAAACTGTTTTCTAGCATCTGTATCTGAAGAAGCCGATCATAAAAGGAACAAGTCAGGTTCATAGCTGTTTTGTTTAACCTTCTGAGAGATAACTCCCCTCTCTTCCATTCTGCTTGATACAGGTTTCCATCACTTCACCTTTCTCCTCACCAATCTTGACAACTGCAAAGCCATTAATGTGCATGCAAGCTCCCAAGATCCGCGCCCGGTGCATTTTGGTGGTGCTTGACTGTCTAAACTCCTCCCCCTCAACAAACTGAAGTTTCACTGACTGGTTTTGAAATTGATCTTGCATCCCATGCTAATCATAACTACCAGTGGTTAAGATATTAGGACTCTCTCCGCAATGCAACAGGCACCCATCTTATAGACCTTAGAATCCTAAAATAGACCTTAGAAGGACCATCCCTTAAATCCCAACAACTAAATTTAAAATCGTCTGAGCCAGTGTATGCCAACTCAAACGAAGCAGCCCGTAGCTCAAAATCATTTGCTTTCTACTCTTGAATTATATCTAATAGGACTCCAGAAAGGTGATTGCAGATACAGGACCATCTGAAAGCCTCACTATTGGACGGAACATGAAAAGGTTCAGACAAATTAAGAATGTTAGTTGATTTTATAGTTCTATATATTGTATTTTGTTTTTAAATATAAGGTGGTGTTGGATTAGAAATTATAAAAATAATTAAACATATATATTATCATTTTATCATAGCGGATTGGATATGAAGGACAACATTATCAAATATATTCATTAGTTCATAATTAAGATTATCAGCTTAATTGAATTATTGATGATCGATGATGCTATAGGTTACATGGAATTAATCCTTCTTCATCAAAAGCTGACTGGAAATACTTATTTCTTTTAATTTCTCTAGTTTAGCTCTAAAATTTAAATCAAGAAAAAGAAACTTGTTTAATTACGAGGTCAACATTTATGTTAAAATTTAATTAATTTGCATTTCCAATAGTTTCCTCTCTATTCTGACACGTAGGTAGGGTAGGCTCGGATATTATGTGTGTTAGCGTCTTCACTAGCATTAAATATAGATTTAATGCTGTTTTTTTTTACGTTTTAAAAAAATTTTAAAAATTCAAAATTATGTTTTAAAAAAATTTAAATTTAATTATTATTTAAAATTAATTTTATTTATGTTTTAAATTATTTTATATGTTGTCATTGAAAATAATTTCAAAAAAAATTATTAATTTAATATATTTATATATAAAACAACATTTAAAAAAAAAAACTTATTACCTTACTTTCAATCATATATTCAAAAAAAAAAAAAAAGTTTTGGTCGACTTTTAAGATGTATACTCACATCCAATGCCAGCCCTGTCACCACAGATTCTGGCTCAGTAATACTTACGTTTTTAAAACCCTTGACATTAGATTAATTACATATTCAATCCTGATATTATAAAACTAATGAAATAATTTCTTAATCAAAGTTTATCATACTTAATCGAAAAGGATGCCTTTTTTTCTCATAAATATTTTCATATTAGGGAATTATTTCTTTCCTTTTGTTATGTAATTAACTTGAAGCAAAAGTTGAAAATAAATTGAAAAGAAAACATGAAAGTTATGAGGGAAAATTAAATTTTGAATAAATTTAAGAATATAGAGATTAAGATTTTTAAAACTACAAGAAATAATTAATTAGTTTAATGAAATCCAAGACTAAGTTATAATTAACTTCTTGTGGTAGGGTATACTCGTGCTCCATGCGTTCTTGAAAACACAAAAACATATAAATATTTAACCTCTCAATTGCTATTCAATATACTATTATGCACATAATTTAATAAAGAACGTAACTAACTAGTAAATAAAAATCTTAACATTAACTAGTTTAACATAAATTCTTTTTATCAAGAATTCTTATTACAATAAAATTTTAATATATATATACACACACATATATATAAAAGATGGTATACGAGATTGAGAATGTGTAGGGTTTTTTTTTTTTTTCCTCTCTTTCTTTTTTTTCTTTTCCTGCTCTAGTGGGCAGCTAGTTATCATTAGAGAAAGGGGACAATGGAGTTTGGGCAGATATTCGAAGGTTTGTGGGGAATCGGTTCTATTCTTATTAACATTTATAGTTTAATTTACGTTTGTCGGCCCCAAATTCAGCCATCTGCTTATTAAAAAACTTAAATTTCCACTGCTACTTTACTGTCGTAAAATAAAGTTCACAAGTATTGCATATTCCTTTCATAAAGGTATGGAAAAGAAATTAAAAAGGAAAAGAAAGGTTAGGTTGCCTCCTGTGATTTTCATCCATCAATGGCTGCTAGATAGCTACTTCAGGGTTAAAAAAACTAAGTTCTTTTGAAGGAGAAGGAGACGTGATGATAGCTTATTCACTCGATTAAGCTAATATCAAAGACATCATGCGTTGAAGACATATCAGAATAGCAAATCCTTTTCGAGTACGTATATGTCTAGCCGAAGCTTCTCACCTCTGATTTCTTGGGCAACCAACGGTCTTAATTAACATAGAAGTGATGTTGATGATGTTTTTTTTATTGTTCAATGGAAAGTAAGTTCCACTATGTGCATGAAGCAGCTAATGTAACGATGCAGGTATTCTTTTCAACTAATGTAGAGATACGTTGTTTGATTTGTAATAAATTAATTTGTGTTTGGAATCTTTTCAGGGTATTGATTTGATTTATAAATAGAATTTAAATCATAAAAAAATTGTTAAAAATAAATTAAAAGAGAGATCTTATCTTTGATTTGCAAATTAATTTCTCTAAAAATTAACACTGAAAATAATATTTTAAAAATACCTATCAACACCCATAATCTTGTTCATGGCTAGCACCGAGAGTTCATCTACGTATTTCTCCTTTGACTCCCTAAAACTTCTGATCAGCATGAGATTACAGGATCCATCCAAGCATTGAAGAAGATGATCTTGAGGTGTGAGGTTATAATTTTCATAATTATGTTCATTTACACAGTTTAGAACGCAAGGGGAGAGCAGGGCTGCCTCATTAATTTCTTTAATATATCAATTAAGAAGAAGACTATGAGGCATAATTAACAACACTAACCATGAACTGAACAATTGGGTTTCTTTCCCTCATCATTTCAGCCCCAATGAAATGTCTAAGTGCACCAATAATTTCTTGCCGATCTGTACTGTTTTTTATGTTCAGGAATCTAAAATAATGCTCCTTTCTGATTCTCCCCTTCTTTATCATAGTGGAGTTTTGACTTCTTCTTACCAATGCATAAATTAATTCAAGCACCAATATTTAATAAATGAATTCAATTTTTCTTCTCAAGTTTTCAATTATGTCAATGTCTCCCTCAAATATTAATCATATAACAAACGTTTCTCTTTAAATTATAGAAACTAATAAAAACACATTTTAGAACCCTTATTAAACTCTTTTTATGATAAATATATGTGTATAGGCATGAGTGTATATGTATTTAATATTTCATTAAAAATAAATCCAAAATGTGTGGAGAATTTATAAAATGTATCGTGAATCCTCTTACGTAGTGTTGTGGGCGAACTATTCACAAAAAATTTTTTTGTGTTTTTTTATTTAGTTACTATTTGATCAAATTATAGGTAAATTTAAGCTAATTTATTAAGAAATGATGAGATTAAAAGAGAAGGAATCAAAGTGAAAATAAAGAATTAAATAGGTGGCCTTTCTAAATTTTTGGGAGAAATACATATCCTGTCTTCGAAAAACAAAAAAAAAAATACTATCTATTGGGAGTAATTTAGTACTTCGACAATGGTCCATTTGACATACTAAAATTCAAAAGAGGCAATTATGTATTTTTGTTTTATAATGCACATTGAAAAAATCCTAATATTATTGGATTCAAATTTCTTTAAAGCTTACCTTAAAGGATATTTTTTTTCAATGAACGATTAAATGACTCACATGCCCTCATGCATGGAATTTTTTTATGCCTTACATTCAAGGACATTTTTTATATTTGACTTATTTTTGTAATAATTGGGTTGGCTTATGGGCAATTGTGTAACCCCAATTTTTTTTACACAACATACCATATATATGTATTTAATTTTCATTGAAAGTACATGATTTTTATTTTGACTATTATCAATAGTAACCATCGACTATTTTAGTCTATAATCTAACATTTCCCTTACTAGTTGTTTTGATCAATTAGATAGTAGCAAAATTAATTGTTCAATCCATCAAAGGGTCAACCAAATTAATTTATAAATATAATTGATCAATCGGTTTAAATCAAAATTATATCGATCTTTTTTCAGCTATTAAACTTTCCTTTTAAAACTTAATTTCTTGACTTGGCTATATTACTACCCAAATCTCAGGTAGATTCTTCCTTTAACCTTGAGTTTTATCAAGTTATTCTTAACTTTCAGCATACTACATTTCTTATCATGATTATAGTTCAACAATACCTAAGTCAATTTCCATAATTAATAAACAATTACAAAGCACGATACGTAAAATATAGAAAAACATTATGGTATATATTTTATACGATTTAAGTTCTAAAGTACTAAATGAAACCTAAGATTTTAAAAGTGTATTTATAAAGAGAAATGGTTAACAAAAGATATAAATACTTTCAATTTGTTTATCAATTGCATACCAACTTTTACATTACAAAAGGATTAACATGTAACAAAATTATATTTTACTTAATTAACATAAAAAGTTGTTAATCATTTATTCGTTCTACATGATGTTACGAGCTACTTGAAAAATTATTCAATACCAAATATAATCAGTTTTATCTACAATAATTATCTATTATTATCTTTTCTATATATTTATCATATCAAAAACTAGACAATTAATTTCTTATTTTACTCTTAACTATATAAATTAATATGATCGACATAATTTAAGGGCTTACCAATGTATTCACTAGCCTAACCCAAACATTTATTTCATTACTAAATTAATTGTTTTTTTTTATTCGTCAATTAACCAGTATACTAATTATGTTAACCAGGGGATTATTTTTTACAATTACTCATTAACCAAGTTATTAGTCTTATTAATTAGTGAACTAGTTTCTCCAATTGTATATTAACTAGAAAGCTAATTTTTCTAATTACCCATTAATCAGGACACTAGTTAAATTAACCAAGAAGCTAGTTTCTCTAGTTGTTCATTAACCAGAACACTAGTCTCATTAATTAGAAAACTAGTTTCTTCAATAATTTGCTATTTTTCAAATAAAGTCAAGATATATTTTTTAAAAAATATAAATTATAATATAAATAATATTTTAGATTTAAAGTATTGAGCACTTACCCGATGTCTAAGTGCATAAAATAATCCCCTACTGCTAAGTAGGTCTTTGACCTCCCTTATACCAACAACAACAATATATCATTTGCCATCCATTTACCATTAAAAAAAAATCAATTTCATTGTCCCTATATATTTCAAATTCTCAACATCATATACTCATTCAATCACAATACTAAATACACAGATAAACAAATAATTACTTTGATTTCCAACATTAATCATTCTTCTTTTAAAGTATTTGGTCATATCCTGTTAAGAACATCAATTTATTTTCTTTGGTTTTTGTGTAATTTTTCTTTTATATATATTCATCATATGCTTCATATAATACAATCTCATAACAATTTAAATTAGAAAACTCAAATCCTCCAATTCCATCTTGGTCAAAATTCCCATGCAAAAAAAAAACATGATTTATTTACTTATTTATTAATTTTATATTAATTCCATGTGACTCAATCTTTTATTATACTCAAGAATTTATTTCCATAGGAAAACCATCAATTAAAACATCCTAACATATTCAACTCAACTTTCCATAAATAAATTCCAACATATCAAGTTTCAAAACACAACACATTAGAATTACAATCAATTAACATAGGAGTGGTTCTTATCTCCTATTAACATGAATTTAAGAGAAATTTGTAAGGCAAATCAAAGTTTTCTTTATATCTTCTCTTTCTTCATTAAGCTTTCACTTTCTCTGTTTTAAGCGTCAAAACTCTTAAAAGATTTGAATTCTTTCTTTTAATTTATAAAAACTACCTCACTCTATTTAATTTATCTTTTTTTTTTCCTAATGAATTTAGTGAAAGAAAAAAAGAACCTTCTTTCTCCCATAAAAAATGATGTCGGCCACAAAAAAAAAGAAATAACATATTTTTTTAGTACAGAGTTTATGTATTTACAACAATACTTTTATATTTAGTTCATATACTTTTTGTTTAATTAAATACCTTATCTCAATCCACTTTTAACATATTGAACATAAGCATTTTTATCTTTAAAACTTTATTTCTAATTAGTACTATGTCATTTATATTTTGTAGCTGACCCATGTCATTTCCGTGTTAAATTTTGAATATTTCACTAATCCTAGAAAAGTATTGCATTAGCTAATCAGGGTTTACAAATTGTGTAATTTAAAATATATTAAATTAATAAAAAAAAAGGTTGTTGACACGTGCATGCACGCATCAAATGCATGGTAGCCCCTATACCCTCTGAGTGACTCAATGTGGTGCTGCTCGTTGGTTAAACACTATCTTTCATAATAATATTTGATTTGCCTTGACTTCTCCTCCTCTCAGAGGTAGCGCGTGACAGAAAATCACCGAGTTTAGCATCGAGTTTTTATTTTTTTATTTTTTATCTTCTTCTTCTCTCTCTACTTCCTCGAAATCCAAGCTTGACATTTAAAATTTAAGGATAATCCCTTTCTTTAGGGATATTTAAATACCAGTTCTTATTCTTTTGATTTTAAATTTTTGTCCTTAACACTTTTAATTGCTTTTGATTTGTTTTAATTTTATCATTCAATCTAATTTTTCTATTTTTTTGTTCTTAAATTTGATTATAATTCTATTTTTTTCTTGCCTCTTTAATAAACTTCAAATTATTTTTAATTTCATTATTTAATTAAAAAAAATTTACTATTTTTTTAAGATTTAATCCTTATTTTTCTGGTGATTTGTTTTTTAATTCTTTTATGTAATTAATTTTTCTTTTCAATTTAATTTCAATATAAAATTATTCATTTTTTTCTTAAAAAGATTTTCTTATTTAACCTGTGGCAGACTACAAGTCATATAGCTAGTATTTCCTAGATTTTGTACATTGGAAAATTTAAAATTAATTTAAAATACTCATTATTTTTTAGTAAAATAAAAACACAGGGTGACCAATTCAACAAGCTACTGACTAGATTTAAAATTAATTTAAAATACTCATAAAATAAAAACATAGGGTGACCAATTCAACAAGCTACTGACTCAGTATATCAATTAATTTATTGGTTTACTAATATTTGTTTATACATATATAGCTTTTTAAAAAAAAAATATTAAAGCAACAGTTGGATTGTATCATAGCTTTCATTTGATTTGATAAAAATAAAAACTCTTGATTTTTTTAACGTTCTATAATATAGAAATATATTTCAAAAAGCTTATGCATCATTTTATAAAATTATAGGCATGGGAATTACAAACTTTTATTCTTTTCGAAACATATCCCAATAAGTAAATAATAATGATAAATAAGACAACTTAAACTCAAACTATTACTTAGTTAAGCACATTAAACAAATCTCACAAATATTATTTTTTATATATAGGTGTTGAATCAAGAACTCTTGCACAGAGTTTTTGTCGAATCTCACGATCCACCTTGAGCAACAAAAATCCTCTTAGGATTTTCTGTTTTCTGTCTCGGATAGACAAACCAAGGGAAAGACTCGCAGTCTTCCTTGCAACCTCACACGCCCAACTGGTGCAACTGAGACTGGGGAGGTCATCTTCGACCTTCAGGAATCCTAAAATTCCAGACTTTTGAAAGAACTCAGTGATTTTTTCGTAGCTTGGAACGTTTATAACCTCTTTGTTTCTTAACTTAGAAATTCATATAATATGCCATTTTAAAGTTTTCTATGTCTACCTTGTAGTTGTACTAAATATACAACCTAGTTCATTTTGAAAAAGGAATTACCAGCCTTGAAGTGTTCTTCATGAACATAGATTTTTTACAGAAGTAATTTCAAAGTATTCATGGCAGACCTTCATTAATTATCTTAAATATATTTTATACAGTTCATACATGCCAATTGGACTAGTAAACAAGCAAAATGTCTTTCATACCAATGGCGGAAACCTTTAAATGGATCAAAACTATACATCTTTTAAATCACAGCCTAGATGTACCTTTATTGTAGAGATGAATGCCTTTGAGAGTTAAAGAGTTTTTTTTTTTTTTGAACACAAATTCTTCATCTTTGAATTCAAAAAATACGTATTGTCTTTTTATCCTATAAAAATCAGGTACTGGATTAACTCATCATGGATGGCCCGATATATTTTCCTTCGCAATCAAACAAAGCTAAGCTAAGTTGTATTTGTTTACTATTTAAAAAAAATATTTAAAAAAAATATTTTTTTTATATTTGAAAGTATCATAAAAAAATAGATTAAAAAATACTTTTTAATATTTAACTATATTTAAAAAATAAATTAAAATTTTTTTTTTTTTTTATTTATTTTTTTAAGTTTATTAAAAGAATGAAAACCAAAACTAATAAATTAAAAAATTAAAAAATAATAAAATTAAAAAAGTATTAATTTTATAAATTATTTTAAATAAAATAAATATCAATCAAAATAATAAAAACTCAATTTAATAAGATAAAAAATTATAAGAGAATGAAAAAAATTATTTTATAAATTATTTTAAATAAAAAAAATAATAAAAAAATAATAATCACAAAAAAAATTATTTAAGTAAAAAAAAAAAAATAAAAAATAACAATCACAAAAAAAATTATTTAAGTAAAAAATATTTTTTATTAATTAAATTTCCTATAAATTTCTAGAACATTTAACACGATACAACAGCTATAATAGACTTAGGACGTGATTTGAGAAAGAAAGAAAACGACATAATCAAGGAGCGTCTTAAGTTAATGGGCTTTGTCCAAACACGAAGATGAGAGCCCAACAAGGGCTACGATTCGGGTCTCTATGACTAGGATTGGAGTTGATCGGATAGAGAGAGTTGTTCGGGTTGGAGCCCAGGCAAAACATAGACGGTCCCATCCACTATTTGTCTATAGGATCCGAAGTGCTGCTACAGAAGAGCTTATCACCGTGTATTCGTCATCTACCACCACCATGCAGGCGGCAGGTTTTTTTTTTATTGCCAAAAGTGATGCTGTAATGGGGAATTCACTAGCAAGTATATAAAGGAGTCTCTTCGGCAAGTTAGGGCAACGCGCGCCATAATGGCGTGGAGGTTTATGCAAACTGTATCCCTGGGCCTGGAGGGAGTGGAAAGAAGCAACTGAGGCTCGAGGGTCCACCATCCGCAGGAACTTCTCCTTGTTTTTGTACGCTAAAATCACAATTTAAGACCACTTTACCCGCTTTTTGAAAACTCACTTCTTTCTTTTGCTGTCTAGCTCTGATCATCATCGTCGTCGTCAGTTTAGAGTTCTTCTCCGTTAATTAATTTCAAGCACCTGAGACCGAAAGTTATATACCATAAACCCAGTCC
This sequence comes from Populus euphratica, assembly GCF_000495115.2. Lineage (NCBI taxonomy): Eukaryota > Viridiplantae > Streptophyta > Magnoliopsida > Malpighiales > Salicaceae > Populus > Populus euphratica. Next base: position 25,549 of record NW_011499877.1, on the reverse strand, counting down.
TTATTTTTATTACGTACTGTAACTACAGTCTCCTCTCCTCTCCTCTCACTAGTTCATCCACTACAAAACCACACTTCTTTCTCTATTTCAATACAGTTGTACCCAGTATTCTTTTTTTAATCTCTGTTTCAAGTATCTACCATCACTGCTACTGCTAACTAGTAGAAACCCAGTTTGGTAAACCTGATTCTTTCTCTGTCAATGATGGATCAACTGCACGGTCTTCAATCCACTAGCACTGATTACTCTTTGCAGGTGCCATCAGAGAACGCGGGTGCTCCAGTAGTAGCTAATTACTACCATCATATGGGGTTCCCATCCGCAGCTGGGGAGGCATCATTTCCTTTCTTTGGAGCGGAGCAGTTGTTTTGTGGTTCTTCAGTATCTGATGCTGCTTCAATGGTGGTGGAGTTGCATCAGCAGCAGCAGAGAGGTGGTGGTGGTGGTTGTGTGGGTGATAATAGTAATAGTAATAATTCACAGGAGGAGGCTTCTTGTGCAATTAGGGCTAAAATTGCTTCTCACCCTCTTTATCCTAAGTTACTCGAAGCTTACATTGATTGCCAGAAGGTATATACACTAATCTTTTTGGTAACCAAATGATTTGGATTTTGAACTACATGTAATGCTCTTTAAAATCAAGCAAACTAGAACAGTTAGGCCAAGTGACAGACGGAACTTGAAGTGTTCGAGACTCTTTTCTAAATGAGCCAAACTCAGTGTGAAGTTCTTGAAAAATAACTAAGAAGTTTTGGGACTCTTGATTTCCATCTTTTGAGTGGTCTTGATTTGAAGGATGTATAAGAGCCTCAATTTGATCTATGAAATGTATTGTGCGACGATTTCTGAATGTATTTTATTGCTATATCGTTGCAATTACATGTGTGTTCTCCTGTAAATTTCTTCTTTGATGCCCGATACATTAAATCGATCAATTTCTTTGACATTTTTGTTATTATGTAAAGCACCACTCTTATACAATACGAACTCCTGTTATCAGCTAGCCTAAAAAAATAGGGAAGCTGTGTAGACCATATATGCTGTTAGACTTTTGAAAGTCTTGGAAATTGGAAAGTTCCAATATTTATTGGTTAGTGCTCCATAAAGAGTATCGATAAGTCTACTGTAGACTGTTGTTTTATTTGTTATCTTACTAATTTCTTTTGATTTCTGTGTTTTCAGGTAGGAGCACCGCCGGAGATGGCTTATTTGTTAGATGAAATCCGGGAAGAGAACGATGTTTCCAAGAGGTTCGATAATACTGTCGCCTCGTGCTTGGGTGCAGATCCCGAGCTTGACGAGTTCATGGTCTCTTTTTTTTCTCTTAATACTTCCTCTCTTCTTGAAGGATCCAAAACCCTAATAAGCTATTTCCCCATCTCTCTCATCTTCTTCTAACTTTCTCAGTTTCCATACTTGATGGCCTTATTTAGTTACTTATTCAGACATGGAAATAAAGTTCATACTCTCCTTTTCGGGACTCCTTTGTTTGATTTCTTGATTTCAAGTGAAATATTTCCTTTTTCTTTCTAGGTTTTCTTCTTCAAAATGGATTTTATCCTTTTCTCCCTCTCTCTCTGTCTCGTTTCTTGACTGACATTACATTATGTTTTTTTCTCTTTGTAGGAAACTTACTGCGACATTCTGATGAAGTATAAGGCGGATCTCTCTAGGCCTTTTGATGAAGCTACCGCTTTCTTGAATGATATTGAGGCTCAGTTTAATACGCTTTGCAATGGTGCTTCCAGAAGTCAAATTCATGGTCTCAATCTCTCTCTCTCTATCTCTCTCTCTCACTTTGACTACTCAGTATGTTAACTATTTTGTTGATGTTTGTGCAGTAGATTTTATTTATTATAGTATGATCTTCTGTGTTATGGGAACATGTGATAGCAATCACATAATGTGAAAGAGAGTGAGGCGCACGCTAGCATAAAACCTAGTGCATTTTAGCAGAACAGCCTGATCACACGAGGAATAGTGGGAGTGGCTGTTTTCATGGCCAATTTCCCATATTTGTTCTGGACAAAAACCCTGCACCTTTAAGAACATTTATTCATATTGTTGCTGTAAAAACCAAGGTTTCAGATTTAGTAATGTCAAAAAAAAAAACCCTAGAAAAGAAAGACCCTTTTGGCGTTGCTGAATCTGAATTGGTACTCAACATGGGAGAACATGTAGAAAAGCTATCCATTTTAGGGTTGGGGGCATTAGGCTTTCATTTCTACTTTCCCTTTCTTAAGGGAGGCATTCAAGAATCAGAACTATTAGCTTTAAAGGTAGAATCCATGGAGGCAATAGCTAATGTCATGGGTTGCATCGAAGGATAAAACCAATAGAAGCTTTTCTTTTCAACCAATATTAGATGCTTTCATTTGGTAAAATTATAATCTTAGTTTCAAACCACCTTGACGCTCCAAGTTCAGATTGTATCTAGGAGTTATTGCTGATCCTAATACTTATTGATTCTGTGGTTACTTGTAAGCACTCCCTTTTCCTTCGTATTTTAGCATGGGAGAAAGGGAATGACAACACCTAAATATTGGAAAATGTTCTAGAAAAGGAATTATACTAAGGCACTTCTTTCTCTTGGGAAACTAATATATAAGAGCCTATGAGTTGTGAGTTGTGAGTTGTTCAAGTGAGTCATGAATTGAACTCGCTTTGTTCCTCATAATTGTCCTTGGACAAGGTTGAGGCAATACCGAATTGTGTTTGATTAAATGTTAAACGTTTCTGGTGAGTGTTTGGATGCTAATCCTTAGTGGTGTGGAAGCAAATGGGATTTGGTAATTCCCTTTTAAACAACTGGCTGTCAACTTTATTTGTATTGTGATTAGAGATTTAAGTTTCAATAAAGCACGAGTTGTAGGGCATGCCACGGGTGGGAATTAAAAACTATTCCTTAGGAAAGAAGGTCAGAGGATTGGATTGGTTCTGGCATCCATAGAGTGAAAGCCTTGGAACCGCTGTCTTAGCATATTAAGAATTCTTTGGGAAGAGTTGCAGGCTGTTGGAAATATATAAAATATAGCCCGAACTGAAAGCAAACCCCTTTTCTGCTTGATCATACACATTACAAAATATATTAGATTACCCACTGAATCTCCCAATGAACTAGAGATATCATGGTAGGCTTAAGTACAAGGAGTTTGGTTTTCAAGATATCATGTTTGCTTTATGGCAAGTGAAGTAGAGAAGCACCTGCTGCTCGTGTTAGGATGTTCCTCTTGTCTTCCTTTGTCATCTATTCCTTCCTTTTAATGTACCAGATCACTGTTGATCTCCTGCTTTTGAGGCTTAATGTAATTCAATAATAATTGAAACTACTGGCTTTTTTCTTTTTTTAACTCTGTACAGGATACAGATGGTCTTTGTCGCCAAAATTGTTATTTTAGTAGCATTTCTCTGTGGTCAAGGCTACAAGCTCACACATATAGTATAGTTGCATGCTATTTTTAGAATCATTTTGAAAGAAAGCTGCATTTCGTACACTGGAGTTTATGTATTTTGTCCGGGAATAAGAGCTTTAGATATGGATTGGTTGAATTATTATATTTCTGCATTCGTGAAGCTAAAGTTCCGATTTTAATAGAGTGCATGAAGATCCTATAGTGGGGCTTCACACTCTTTATGGTTAATTGCCTACCTGTACAGGGCGGATTTGCATTTTCCTTGGTGTCATTTTTATGCTTTATGTATGTCCTGATTAGAGACATTGTGGTATTAAAAGGGATTCTTAATGCTGGGCACTGAATAAGAAATGACTTCACTTTTAAGCTGTTAGTCTGGGGATATCTTCGAGTATCTTTTGGTGCGTAGACTAGCTGGATTGATGACTTATATTTTCACGGTGTAGTGTTCCATATGAGGTTTCCTCTCTTTTTTATTATTATTGGCTTAGTTTGCTAAAGGATGAAATCTTGATCAGTCTCTTGTTTACTTTATGATTCTATGGCATTAACTTCTTGTGAGGGGCTCCTCTATTTCCCATCGGTTTATTGTAGACCCTTCATATGAATTAGCTTTTGTATTTATTGAGCTATTTTTCTGCTCTTTATTCATGACCACAGCACAGTCTCATGGTTTGATGCATCATCGTGTCATTGGGACATTAGGATACAAGTAATTTGAAAATAAGCTCTCCTTGTTCTTAGTACCTTCGAACATGGTTGCATCATCGTGGCTGGAATGCTTTCGTGGAGCTTGCTATCAGTTTATATTCATGTGTTTGTTATAGATCAGAAGAGCATAGACTTGAGCCTGTATTCCTTGCGCACATAAAAAATTATTTTGCTGTCCATAAAGAGCTCAAGTATTTGCCAGAGCCCTAAACATGGAATAAGAAGAGTGCGATAGTCAAGAGTCATATCTTAGTGTCTCCTGCATCTGCTGCAGCTGTATGGTAATATCTGGTCGTTCCTAATGCTCTAGCCATATTATTTTCCTTCTATTCCTTCAACTCAAGTGTTTTCCCTTTTATTTTCCTTTTATCTCAAAAATCGACACTCTTTTGTTGAGTGTTGAAACAGGTAAGTATAGCCTGGTTATAACTTGTTTGCTTAATATTTTATCGAACAACATTGCTGGCTATATGATAGGCCTTCACACACAAATCAATCAAGAGGAGGCATGAAATGCCCCCAGTGATGTTTCATTTCATGCTCGAAATGGAATGGGATTTGAGTTGTGGCCTTATCGTGTGAATGCTGTGAGTGATCATGAGGTTGTTTTTTGAGACTTGCTAATCATGTTTTTCGAATGTTAATAGTACTGTAAATCATTGGATTGAGTCCCTCCGTCACCTAGTCTGTGTCTGCCTGGGATTTCACTTTCATGATCTGGGTGCTGCTTGCTTGGTTTCTATGTTAAAAGTTGTAGCTGCACATAGCTTGTAATGGGAGGAACGTTCTGATGGACTCATAACGGTTTGACTGTGCGTTCTTCTCCCTTTGCCTTTCTTTTTCTTTTTCTTTATCTTTTTTTAGTTAATTTTCTTTTGATATAAAAGGAGTTCAAATTAACTTTAATTTTATAGGGATTTAGGATGGCTACATGCATGCTCTTTTCCTGTAATGGCCCAATTCTTTGCTTCCAAGGAAGCGATATGGGAATGTTGTCCAAACTCATATCGGCAAAATCTTGATTTTTTTTTTATATAAAAAATAAATTTTAAAAAATAAAAAAATATTATTTAAATATATTTCTAGTAAATAATATTTTAAAATAAACTTCCTGACGAAATAAATCTATATATGTTTACAACCTTCTAGCTATGGTGTTTGGGTTTTATGAGGGTTGGATTATGAATTTTAGGGTTTGATTATTAGCCTGGAATGTTATTATTTTTAAGAAGGGGAATATTTGGGTTAGGGTTTGGACATGGAGGGGCATAAAAGGGATTTGGTTGGAAGCCACTTTGGACGCCCGCTTGAAGCGCTGCAAGATCAGGTTCTACCTAGTAATTATGAAACGCTCTCTCTAACTGGGCCAACTTTCGGTGGCTCTATCTAATCTACAGTATCTTTCTAGTCTCCGTTCCACTTCCCTTCCCAAGGCTAGTATGTTCCTTTCTGCCGCCCTGATTCAGCTCGACACATTGCAATAATATTAAATGCTGAACTGCAATGCTTCCCTCTCGTTACAAGACAGTCGTCCTTGTTATTTCTTCTTTTTTTAAAAAAAAGAAATATATATTGTAAATTCCCCACCACTTCCTCTGTGTTTTTTCTTTTTTTATTGTAAATTTTGGGGTTTTTCCAAGGTCGACGGAAGGCACTGTGACTGCACTTGTTAGAGTGCAGTGAGGTCATGGACATGGAAGTATCGTAAGGAGAGAAGGGAGTGTAGTCTAGTCTAGGGCAGTGCGTGCGCGCGTGCCATGCGCGTTGCCTCATTTTTTAAGGAACCGTACTCTTTTAAAGGCGCCACCTCCTCTCTGACTGCGATACGACACAACGAACCTCTCAATCTTTCCCTTCTTCCTCACACATTCCTACTTTTACCGCGCGCTGTGTATGTATACTATTCTTTTCTATCCAAATTTCCTCGTGGGTCCCGAATTCATAGTACAGCATGCCATGGTGTTAAATCACATCCATGGAGACATGGGATCATGCCTCCCAAGTGTTCATTATCCTGTGCCCCACTTCCCTCTTCTCTTTTCGTGGATCTTTTCAGTTGATTTTCTGTAGACCCTTCAAGTTGATTTTGATCACCCCCGTGATGGGTTGTTGGGTATTTTAGTCCAAACGTCACACCTCAGGACTATGACATGTCCATCTTTCTTCTTAAGAAGCCTGGCTATGGATTCCTCTGGAAATGCAAGGGAAAAAGAAAGGCGGTTTAGATGTATGGTTAAAATTAAAGTCGCCTAGTAAGGACCGTGTGTACCTTGTGGTCATGATAATACCAGAGCGCATATGTGCTTTGTTTTGAAAAAAATTTCCTCCATCATGTGTTAGGATACTGTTGCTATTAATATGTTATCTATGGACTATGGTGTCTAGTTATGTAAAAACAAGATGGTTCTGGAGGCAACTGGTTTGGGGTAAATTGGTTCAGATAGGCAGTGTTAAGTAGTGGTGGTTTTGGCAGAAACTTCAATGCAATTTGTAAAACTGTGAACAGTGACAATGAATTTGACATTGTAAAGTGAAGTCTTTCTTATGCACCTGCTCATGCATTTGTTTGTCCCAGATAGCTGTTTATGACTGGCTCCTCATTGAACACGCACGCACACACATGGATTCTCTTTAAACAGTGACAATGAGTTTGGTTGTATGTTTGTTGGCATCCTATTAATTCATTCTCCTGCCAGATGAAGCTGTTGGTTCATCTGATGAAGATGCCAGTGTAGGAGAGGCGGAGGTGCAAGATTTTACCCGAGCAAACGAGGATCGAGAGCTTAAGGACAAACTGCTATGTAAATATAGTGGTTACATAAGCACCTTAAAGCACGAGTTTTCGAAGAAGAAGAAGAAAGGAAAACTACCGAAAGAAGCAAGGGAAGTCCTACTTAACTGGTGGACCGTTCATTACAAATGGCCATACCCAACGGTAATTATTTCTTTGAAGCAAATATCGTCGCCAGCTGAAAACCCTAATCTATCTCTTGCTCTAATGCATGGCATTTTGTTGGAAAATCTGAATGCTTGGTCATGCCCTTTAATCGCATTTTATTGTTTTTGATATTTCAGGAAGCTGATAAGGTTGCCTTGGCTGAATCAACTGGCCTAGAACAGAAACAGATAAACAACTGGTTCATCAACCAAAGGAAACGTCACTGGAAACCGTCAGAGAACATGCAGTTTGCTGTTGTGGATAGTCTATATGGCCCGTTTTTCATGAATAATTAAGGTGGGGGTTTCACTTTCCCCTCGCTTTGCTTTTGTACATTCTTGGGCAAGGCCTCATGCTGGCGCCTAATGAAATGCTTACCGCTTCAATTATCTTACTACTTCTCCATTCACTTCTGTTCGCTTCCTATTTGCTGAAGTGTTCTTTGCTGGTTGTAAGATTGTGCGAATTGAATCTGACTTCCATCAGAATTATCACAAATATAAATAACCATTAAAACGATATGCTTGAAGGTCATGGGGTCGTGCAAGGCATGCGCAACCCTATTGAGGTCCTGCAGCAGTACTAAAAAAAACTTGAGAGAGTGATTTGCGCCCCATTGCACGTTATATATATATATATATATTGTCACTATTATAATTTAGCTTGACTCAAGCTTTTTTTTTTTTAAATAAGTTTTACCTTTTAACATTGAGTTTTATTTGATAATCAAATTTTATAGTTTTATTTATTTTTTTTAATAGAATTATATCACTATTATAATTAAGTCATATATTTGATATGTCAAATTTAGATAGGTTTAAGTCATTTTTTTATATTTTTTTATTGTTAATTTTTCTAGTTTATATACTGACATTGTGTTTTTTTTTATTATTATTAAATTAGTATAATAAGCAGAATGATACAAGTTTTAATTTTTTTTTAATTTTTTTTAAAATATTAATATCAACTTAATAATTTTTATGTTAAAAGAAAATTAAGACAGTTGCGGCATGATACGGACACCTATTTAGTATATTATCCATAACTAGGAAAGTGGGGTTGAAAACAAGTGTTTGGTGTAGATTGATTCCTGCTAAAGTATTTGGGAAATTCAAAGATCGTAGGCTTTTCCAGGAGAGAATAATTGGAAGTAAGTGTCAAGGATCATATCTTATACATTCCATTTCATAGAATTCATTCGAAAAGCATATAATGCATCGGAAAAATCAACTTTAATTTGCTGAGATTGCTTTCACTCAAGTGAGCATTTTTCTCTGCAAACTTTGACTTTCCAGTTCTTGACTTTTTAACATTAGAGGAAGTCTATATTAATGGTATCAATTTTGGACCCACTTTTCTAATAACATGTTACGTGTTTTAGTTCATAAATTAAGAAAAAAAAAATTAAAAAAAAATGAAAGGGGCCCTGCATGGTTTCTGTAGGAACTAAAATTTTGAAGAAGATTAAAAACAAAGTTCATCAATTTTATTCACAGGTGAAAAAATGTTTTAAGTTTGATTATGCTTTTGTAGTAGGTAGCATTCCACACACACATATATATATAGATAGAGAAGAAATATGTTCTTTTATGTAAAAATATTATTAGACTACTACGGTAAAGAATATATTTATATAAAGATTATGCGTAATGACACAGCAACCTCCGGTTGATCACACTTTTAAAATGATTTTAAATAATTATACATCAAACGTATGAGCTTCAATTATTATTTAGCCTTATGGGTTGTGTGAGAGCTTGAAATGTTTTTGTTTTTAATTTGGAATATTGAGGCTAATTTACATGTATTATATTTAATTGTTAGGTTTATTAAACATTATGTAAGTCTACTGAACTGATAAAAATATCACGAGAATGACAAATATACATAGAAAAAATCAAACCCAGATGTAAAATAAAAAAATAAATTCCTTTTCATCTCAAAAATTTTCTTTAATTTAATTATATATTACCTACAATACATAGCTTGAAGTTTTTTGATGAGCTTTTTAAGCTCATGAACATTGACATCAGGGTTACTTTAAAAATCTTATAAAGTATATTTTAGTACACTTTGAAAAAAAATAGAAGAGAAAATCTTAAATGAAGATATTTTTATTATTATTAGTGAGTTTTATCTCTTTTTTTTTATATATTTGTTTTTTTTAAATAAACTCATTAAATAATTAATAAAACATTATTAATTACTCTATAAATATCATAAAATCTTCTGTTGTCTTCTCTCTTCAACTTATAATTTATTTTGATGTATTTTCTGGTCCATGTTAACTAAGCATCGTCCGATTAGTATTATGATTGGGGCTGAGATGATAATTTTTGCTTTATTCGCTTTTAATCTAAAATAACAACAAATGCATCATCCGTTGATGCTCTCAATGTGATCCGATCAAATTCTGTGGAGAATTTTATGTACTTGTCGACTATGTGATTTGATTTGAATTTTATCTTGCAAAAAATCATTAATTATACTTTCTAAATAATTAAAGTTTAAAAATTAACTAAACTCTCTAAAAAATAAAAATAAAAAGTTTATGGTGATTCAATATTGTATAATAGTGAAGCACCTCAATTTTGTTTCTTTTTTTTAATTCTACATTGTAATTTTTTTTCTAGTTGATTCTTAAACATTTAATTAGTTTTATATTAATCATCATAATTTATTTCAGTTTATTTTTTATGAGATTATTTTAATTTTAAATAAATATCTTAATTGGTGCTCAATTTTTAAAAACATCTATTTTTGTACTCTTTACTAAAAGAAATGAAAGGATTATAGTGCTTCAAAAGTGAAGCACCTCAATTTAAAAAAAAAATGAACAAAATTGGAAGCTAAGATTTATAAAAAAAAAAGAAAAAAATGATTTTTTTTCTTTTTTATATATGCTATATAATTTTTTTTCTTTTAATCTCATCCTTTAATATTTTATTAATTTTAAATTAATTATTATAATTTGTTTCAGTCTGTTTTTTTATAAAGTTATTATAGTTTTAACACAATCATTCTAATATTTAATTGGTGCTCGATGTTTACAAGCTTCTATTTTATTATCATATTATTAAATAAAAAATAGTTTTTTTAGAAAAATAAATCCAGCGAAGTCCATGAGTCAGGTTATGAATTTTGTGAGTCAAACTTTATAATTCAGGTTGATCCAATATAATGTTGTTTCAATATTAAAAAATATATATTATTTTGAATTTTTTTAAAAATCAAGCCACACATTTACATGTTGTCCGTGTTGTTTTTTAATTCACCAAATCAACTGGATCATGTGAAATCAACTCCCGTGATGGTTGATTTTAAAATAGGACTATGCTAGGAATTGAGTTATAAGGTTTCAAGATTGAGCTACTGAGTTAGGTTTTATAACAATATAAAATAGTTTTTTCTTTTTTTTAATTCCATCTTCCAAATTTGTTTTCTTTTTATTGAATCATTTTTTTACTATATATATATATATATATATATATATATATCATCATTCAATATTTGATTAATTTTGAATTGGTCTTTATAATTTGTTTCCTATGAAGTTATCATAATTTCAAATAAACACATCGATATTTGGTTTTTGCTCAATTTTACAAGTATCTAATTTTGTAACATATCATCAGGTAAAAAATAATATTTTTTTTAAGAAAAAAAAAGTTGTTAAACCTAGAGTCTATACTCTGGTTTGCAAGTTTAGTGTTTTAAATCATGAAACTCAGCTTGATCTATTATGTTGTTAAAAGAACAAATGATACAGCTAAATTCCTAACCCATCAAATATGGATTAATAAAATCAACTGGCATGAGTCAACTCAAATTAATATAAAAAACCTTTAATTGAGGTCATCGTTTTTTAGCCTACCTAGGTTATCTAGCTAAAATTGCAACTTAAATTATAAAATTACGATAACTCGATTAAAAAAATCACAAAAATAAATAAAAAAACAATATCAATCTGCATCAACTTTTTATACTTGTGATTAGAGTCATTAAACTAGAAGCATCTTATTTAAATAATTCATTTAAAGAATTCACTTAATTAATTAAATATTATATTGAAGAAAATTTAAAATAAATAAATATATAAAAAGATTAAAAAATAGTAATTTGATTTTTTTATGGAAGAGAGAAATTGAAAACATGGTAATTCATGCAAGAAAAACGAAACAGAAAACATTCTGTTATACAAAACCACACACCATAACATAATGGGATCTAATTCTCTCCCCCACTCTCTCAATTTCCATCTAGGACTATTTCACATCCATATCTTCTCTTTTCCTTCATTTTTGAATAAATATTACATCAAAACGAAGGAGAAGAGAGAAACAGAGCAACCCCATTTGTATTCAATGCAATTATCATTCACATTATCTCCTCAAAACCCCTTACGGTTGCTTGTAATATTTCTATTAATTCTCTCTCCCTTTTCATCATACATCACTCGCAGCTCCAACAGCAGCCTTATCTGCAGGTCTTCTAAGCACGCTGACAGTTGCTTCACTCCAAACATTGTGAAAGTCATGGATTCTCTCCAAAGACAAGTTGCCTTTCGGAACTGAGGAAACGATTCTATCACGTCCACATTGCCTAAGGTGTATGCATTAGCCCAATGTCACGATGATCTTTCTAGTCTCGATTGCAGAATCTGTTTTTTTCCAAGCCAGAGTCGAGGTCCCACATTGTCTCCCTGCCATTTCTGCTCGTGTATTGGAGTTTTAGTTTTGGTGTTACATTTTGCTTACAGATTGTTTTCTTTAAAAGCACATAGGCCATCGATTTCCTTGTCCTGCGTAATCCATGTTGTAATACTAAGTTTCAAAGTAACAAATTAACTCAGAATTGGCATCTCAATTAATGACATGTCGGTACCATCATTTGTTGCAGGGGATATATGGCTTCTGAGTATCTTGTTCGAGGGCAGCTAACAGAGAAAGCTGATGTCTATGGTTTTGGGGTTCTAGTTCTTGAGATTGCAACTGGTAGAAAGAACAGTGTGTTCTCACACGGATCGAGTTCAATTCTTCATTCTGGAAGATTCTTAGTCCTTTGCAGCGAAATTGTTCTTATTGAATATTATTTACATTCGATCATTGAGACCTTTATTAGCATCGTACTGTTTTACTTGAAAACTTCTTGTTTTAGATCATACAAAGTAAAAGGGGTTTTGCTTATTTAAAAAAAAAAGACAACAGATAAACAAGAGAATCGATTATTTCCAAGAAATTTATACGGATTTAAGATGTGTTTGGCTTGACAATTAATCCCAAGTGTGATTTGTAATTTGGAGTGTTTTACCACTGGTAAGAATGTGTTACATGCCTGTTGACATTGTTTTTTTCGTTCTGACATCAGGTTTGGAAGCATTACAAGGTAAAGACAGTTACAGACATGATTAATCCTGGCTTAAAAGATAGTTTTCCAGAGAACAAGGCAGAAACTGTGCTTCAAATAGGACTTCTATGCACGCAAGCTTCTCCGAGACGAAGACCGTTCATGAATGAAGTAGGTAGCATGCTCGCCAAAGCCGAAAGTGAAATTCCCTCTCCAAAGCAACCTCCATTCTTGAATGCTAGCGTTCACAGTCCAGATGGCAGCTCAGAAAGTTGCATTACTGAAGTATCTTTTACATGTAATTCAGTCATAGATCAGCAAACAAAGGCTCAAGCAGTACCCTTAAATGACCCTCCAAATTCACAAGCTACAGATGGTCCCGGATCACGAAATTCTTCAATACTAGAACAAACTGAGAGAACGTAGTTAACGAAGACACCAACCTGAAGGGGGTTCGGCAAGATTCCATTAGGGTCCTGATTATAATTTTCTTCGTTGAACTCCCTGATATGAGCAAGTAAATTGAGGAGTGATTTTACGTTAAAGCCATGGAAGTTGCCAAATTTTCCTGCACTTGAAACGGATAGGCAATATTGAATGGTGTAGGGTTTTTTTTGTGCATTTTTGAAGTTCTAGGTGGAGAAGAGGATTCAGATGGATTTTTATGAGGATTCAGATGGGTTTTTATTTTTTTCAACAAAACCTTTTGCATTCTTGGGTCTTTTCCCCATTTGATGACATACATGTATATGGAGTGTAGACAAACTCCATACTCATTTTGTTTTCCTTCTGTTTTTATTCCACTCTCTGAGGTTTTCTCATGATCTCCTAGACTCAAGATTGGACTTGGAGACTTGAAGATCTACAGCTTAGAATGACTCATTTCAATTTATTGAAACAGTTATAAGATTGTTTAGAAACAATTGGAGCTAAAAATGAAAACAAGAAATGACAGTTCAGAGAAAAAACAGAAGAAAAAACCAGAAAGAAGGAAAGATCACAGAAATGCATAAGATGATCTCTTTTTCCAGCAGTTCTTCTCCTAAAAACGGATTACACGTACATGTGCTACGCTTTCTGCCCGCTGATACGATCAATAGCGGCGGACTGACTCGAGAAACATTAAGGAAACATCAAACTCAGTGCACTGTAGCTGAAACCAAATTAAGCAACTGAAGTCTTGGCTGAATTATGAACAGCTTTCCAAGAAGATGGGGGCAACAAACTCTCGGCATTTTATGGCAAGGCGAACAAAGCCAGTCTGTTTTAGACATATCAAGGGGCCCAATAATTCACAGCAAAACTGATAGCGAAGACAGATTTGATGAGGAAGCTCCAAACTTAAAACAATGACAGATTGATGAGCAAAAAAGAGCTGCAACCTTAAATTCGTAATTTATTATTTTGAAATCAAATCTAATAGTATATGTCTTCTAAAGAGGATTGCAATGTTATTTTATAGGCTTAAAAACCCAAATCATCATAATCCTAAACTATAAAAGAAAATAACATGAAATCTGAAATAACAACACATCCAGTAAAATTAAGAAAAATTAGTAAAAGAGAATCTTAAAAGCCTGATCTTAGAAAATCCATTAGACGAAGAGGGTTTCCAATGTAACTCGGTATCAAGAATCTCTTATAAAAATTTGAGTTGGATACATAGATTAAATCAAAAGTTACGGATCTTTAAAGTTGTGTATATTAATATAATGCGATCAAATTTACTCTTATATCTTATCCTTTCTTATTAATTTATAAAATACATTTATTAAACCATCTATGTAGTCTATTTGAAGCAAATTCACACCTAACAATAATAAATCTCCGTATAATTACTCAAAACCTCCAATCACTTTAGGTTATAGAACAAAAAATGTTGACAATTGATGTTTATTTTGGCTCTAACAAGCTATTTTTCTTCTTTTTTTCCTTTACCATGATTTTGATTTTCACATCTGACACTCTTAAAAAATAATATTAGGCTTTCAAACTTTATTTTATATTAAATTTTATTTTTATTTTTTATTATTGTTTTTATTATTATTTTTAATTTTATCCTTTAATATTTGATTTATAAGTAATTAGATTTTTCTATTTTAAAAAAAATAAAATAATTTTAATCTTATAATTTTAATTATAGATTTAAAATATTCATCTAGATCAGCTCTTTTGAGTAATTAGATTTTACTATTTTTAAAAAAATATAAAATAATTTTAATCTTATAATTTCAATTATAGATTAAAAATATTCATCTAGATCAGCTCTTTTGACCTCACAATAACAATTAAAGGCATGTGTCTTCTGGTAAGCACAAACAACGCTGACTTAAGGAAGAAGCAAGCCAAACAAATGTGTAAAAAGAAGAGTGAAGCATCACTCGTAGGCAGCCCAAATAGGAAAAGGTCAGGTCAATTCAATAGTGATACAGATCTAGATGTAGAACTGTATAATTCCTCACAAGTAAAAGTAAAAGTGGTTTTTTATTGGTTAAAAAATATATTGGACACTAATCTCTTAATATATTATTAGAAAATTGACAAATAATAACATAAATATTAATAGAAAATATTTTATCATTACTTTTTAATATAAATAGTGATAAATTGCTGATGAAAATTACAGTGGAATTTGTTCTATCAATAATTTTTAATGGGATAGAGGAAATAAAAAATTATAAAAATCATTTTAATAATTTAGTCAAAAATATGACACGTCAATATTTTTTTATGGACATCCCACCAGGAAAATTAATCCCTTTATTTTCTTGTTCATCTTTCTACTTAAAAAAATTGCAGCCCCTCCTCTTATTTTCTTATAAATCTGGTTACCATTCTCGTGAATTCAGCCTCCTTGTATGAAAACTAAATTTAGAAGTCGTTTTCAAATTAAAATTTTGTACAATAATTGTTGGTATTTTAATATATATTATATTTAGTTTGACAAGGAAATTGCAACAACTAACCAATAAATCTAATATCATTTTTTTATGAACATTATAAACGTATTACTAGCAACAATAAAATCAACATCAGGTCTATAAATAATTAAAAGCTTATCATCCAAATACAGAACCACCCTCGAGTAAAAGTTTAGATAGATTTAATGAGTAGATGTATTATATATACAAGTGAAAAGCTTATGTATACCTGAAAAGCTTTAAGCAGATGAACATAAAATATTAATTAAGATTTTTAACCATGCAAATAGTAATACAAAAGTGCTACTCGAGGGAAAATTTTAAACTATGAAATATAATTATAATAATTATGACAATATATTATAATTCATAATATGTAAATAATATATTAATAATTAATTTTAAAAGATGTAACTTAGATGTTCTGAATTTATTTTTTAAAAATTACCAATTATAAATCTCAGAATTACTAGAGATTTATATAATTATTAATTTTAAAATTTATAAAATTAATTAAGATAACTACAATTTAACCCAAATATCTACATTAATAAAAAAATAAAAATAATATACAAATAATTGAAATAATTCACCTCCTACACACATGAGCATACGACACATACATATACGTAGTTATGCATAATGAGCTTTTTTTTTTTAAAAAAAAGAAAAAGTAAAATCATGTAGCAATAATATTGTTTTGCGTGAACAAGTTATGCTCATCACTACCTGCCAGGTGAATAAGCAAAACCCAAGTAGCCTTGTATCCAACGTTACAGAACAAACACTTAAAATAAAGCCCTTCATAAAATAATAATAATAATAATAATAATTCCGGGAAATCCGAAAGGATAATAAAAAAGAAAGCTGAGGTCAGCAAGCATGACAGAATCAGAATCTCTCGTTCTACTTGCAACCCAAAAAAAAAAAAAAAAATTGAAGCGTTCAGCCGCGGTAGCTGAGGAAGAAAACATGAGTTCCAGCTCTAGAGACTCCTGTGCCTCTCTTACTACTCCTCCTCCACTAGACTGGAAGTTCTCTCAAGTCTTTGGTGAAACAACTCCTGGTGAAGACCTTCAAGATGGTTAGCTCTTACCCATTTCCTTTTAATTTTCTGACTCTGATGTCTCCTTTTCCTTCTGTTCAACGCTTAATTCTTTCTTGTCTTGCAGTTGATGTTGTATCCTCCATTGAATTCGA
>NW_011499877.1:0-8963 GCF_000495115.2 Populus euphratica | reverse complement strand
GATTACCTAGCTGTTGGAGATCGGGGTGGTCGTGTTGTAATTTTCCAAGCAAAACATGGCAAACATGTAGGATTTTTTTCTTAGTAAATAAATGTGTTCAGTAAAACCAGCTAGATAGATGATTTTGGCTTTGCTATTTTTTCTTCTTTTTGTTTAGGATGGATAAAAAAAATTGGGTTGAATCTGATCATCGTTTTACCCTTAATTAGACTCCGAATCCATTCCTTAACCGAAACGAGCTGGAGCGGTTGGATTGCGCCTTTACAACACATCCTGAATATCAGTACAAGACAGAGTTTCAGAGCCATGAACCCGAGGTATTGACATCCTATGATTTAGTTGTATGCCTTGCTTTTTTTTATTTTGGTTATGTGTTGCGTGCATTTTTGCTCTTTTAAGTTTGTTATAAATGCTGATCATCTTGTTGTGTTTCGTTAGTTTGATTACTTGAAGAGTATGGAAATTGAGGAGAAGATTAATAGAGTAAAATGGTGTTCCACTTCCAATGGATCACTGTTTATTCTTTCAACCAATGATAAGACAATTAAATTATGGAAGGTATGAATACTCTCTTCTTACTCATGATCACTAGTAGTCAATTTTACGCTAAGATTAGATCAAATGATTGTTCCTTGTTGCCATTGAAAGAATTTACCGCCTGGAGTCGCTTAAGTTTTCTATGGTTGGTGATGTAGCTGTTGAAATTTATAATGGATTACTGCTGCTTGTGTGATCACTGATGGTTGTTAGGTCACTTGCTAGATCCTTTTTTCAGTCGTTATGATGTAGGAAAATTTTTTGAGGTAGAGCATTTTAAGTTACCAGTTTGTGAGTATTGAAAATGAGGGAAAATGGAGGGCTATGAAATTCCTTCTCTTTGACACAGCAGGACTGTATGAGGAAAAATCATTTGCAATGAATTGACTGTTTATTATGGAGACGTGTGGTGGTGGATTTTTGCAGTGTCACATGCTGCATACGTCAAGTCATGGTGGAAAGTTTTTGTTTCTTCAGACATATAATTGTATCTGATGAAAGTGGTCATTAGTCAAGTTCTTTTGGATCATATATTGCATCTGTCCCTTTGTAATGGACATCTGATGGTGACCAACCAAAGTACGAGGAAAGCTGACTATAGCTGCCAAGTCATTGAAAATTTGGAATATACCAGCAATTTCTTGGTTGAATCCAAGATATGGATGGAGTTGAAGAAGAGTTTTAGAGACAAAAAAATCTTTTCACAGAGGGAAGGAAGGATATGTAATTGTCTGTTGCAGAGAAATATCTCAACTTGTTAGCTGGGTAGGCAGAAAGATCTTTGTCCTGATAGAAAGATCTTCAGCTTGTTTGGTGTTGTATTCTTCTTGTTTTTTTTCTTTTGACATTGCTGAGTAGCAAGTCCACATCGAACTTTTCTTCCACTGGAAAAGTATGAATTTTGTCATTTTAGAGAAACCTTAACGATTGGGTGCTCTGATCTTGCTTGAATATCTACGAACCTGATACTAACAGCACGAGGGTTGATGAAACATAATGGAGGAAGATGGTTTTCATGGTTTTGATTATTTCTCTCTGCATCATACAATGGAAGGGTATCTTCCTTGAAAGGTCTCACACTTCTGAAGTCACTTTCTTTATGTGTTTATGTTGGTAGATTTTTACATGACAATTGATTCCAAAGTAGGGAAATATGGGGGGTGTCTTCCCAATGTTCTTGTCGAAAGGCGGGAAAGATGGGGGATGTCTTACCAATGTTCTTGTCGAAAGGCCTGGTGGACTACTATTTGTTTTGGGATCTGCACATTCCCACAATTATAGAATATTTTGTTGATCTTCTCTTTGTATATTTGGAGGCTTTTTCCTGCTTGTCTCTTTCTTAATAGGTGATGGTATTTTAATTTGATTTGGGTAAAGTTTGGAGACAATTATTTGGAAACTATTTTTGTCGGTCATGTATGGGCATTTTTTGGAAACTATTAGGATTTTTGGCATTAAGGCAGTTACTAATGATCATTGGCATTTCATTCTTGCACCAATTAAACGGCCTAGTTACCCAGATGTTTTGCACGAATCCTTCTTTTTGCAATATGTGGCAGTCTTCTGTTTGAGAGGTTCCATACATCACCTTTTCTTTTTTCCTAAGAGGTCCTTAGAGGAAGATCAAATTGTTCTGGTCCTAGACTTTGATTCTCGTGTACACTGTAGAATTGGTTGGGTTATTTATCCTTCAACATTTCATTTTTAGTTTGTGTTTGCTGAGAGATGGGAGATGAATTTGCAGCCGTGTTCATTTTTCTTGCCTCCTTGATTGGTATTCTTGGAGAAGAGGCGAATGCAATTAGATTTGTGTTGCTGAACCAAGTGCCTTAAAATGAAATTGCATGTTGCCTCTTTCATTTTGCTCAAAATTTTGAATGGCAATCACTATTAATGGAATCCTAGATTCTCTCTACATTTTTATATGCATTTGACATTCTGATACAGTATTCTGGTGAGGTTTACAGTTAACTTGCATGATTCTTGAGTCTAGGTTAGGGAAAAAAAGGTGAAAAAGGTGAGAGAAATGGAGCATCATTCAGTTGTGTGCTCAGAAAATGATCTTTTGGGAGAAGGAAGTTTCATGAGTGAGCTAGACAAACCACCTACCACTAATGGTTATAATGTTGACTGGGCAGAGAAGATAGCTAAGGACACTTTGTCATCTCAAGAAGTGGAAACCAAGGTATGCATATGTGGCTTACGTTAAAATATCCCAGATTCTTCATGATACTGCTTTTTGTTCACTGCATGAGTTTGCCAAGGATGTGGGATTGTTTACTAGTTTGTTGGGTAAATTAGATCACTCATACTGAAGAAGCCACTCGTGCAAATTGTCGGAAGGTGTATGCTCATGCTCATGATTTTAATATCAACTCCATCTCAAATAATAGGTAAAGTTTTGAAAGGCATCTTTGTCTTGTATACAACATGCGATGTGATACCTTCTACATTCTTCATAATGCACAGTTTTTCTGCTTCTTTTATGATGTTCATGATCTCTGTACAGTGATGGTGAGACATTTATTTCCTCAGACGACCTTCGAATAAACTTATGGAACCTTGAGATCAGTGACCAGTGTTTCAATATCATTGACATGAAACCATCAAACATGGAGGATCTAACCGGTAAGCTCTCTGAATCATTTATGTAATGTAGTCAAATTGTCACCTTGTAGGCTCGTACATTTCTAATGCAGTGAAAGAAAAATTTTCATCATTCTATTTTTTAATTTTGTGATTTATCATAATATAAAAATTATCTATTTGGCATTTTTTGTTTCATCAGTATTCCTTTGCCTGTTTTTATTAGGACTTAGGGTTTCCCGGTGCCTATATAAAGCACCTCTTGTGGATTTCAAGGACTCCACCTGGTGAAATTTAGATTTTCCATCTTTCCTGTTAATTTGCCTACCTATTCTCATTAGTTCTCTGGCATAGTACCTCAAATTACATTACATAGACTTTGCAATGAATTTTGATGAGAAATGATAGTGATTTCTGTAAGATGTATCAGAGAAACTTTCTAACTGGAAATACGTAGTTGAATTACCTAATATCACTTGTTGCAACCAATCAACAACAATATTGAAATATGCTGCTTAGGCTCTGTGGTTCGAGACTTATTCCATGTAATTTTCCCTGCTTGACTATCAATTAATTAATAAAGGGAAAAAACTACAAGATCATTTTAGGCCCATTCTGCTGCTTTATTCAAGTCCCATTCATCTCCGTTAACGACCTTTCCTAATGGAAGTGTTAAAAATTTTGTTCAGAGGTCATTACAGTGGCTGAATTCCACCCAATTCATTGTAATCTGCTTGCATACAGCAGCTCAAGAGGATTTACTCGTCTAGTTGACATGCGTCAGTCAGCAATATGTGATCATAGTGCAAGAATGTGAGTTTAGTTCATTTATCCGTTTCACCACTGAAGGTCATTTATTAGTAAATCTGGTATAAATTTGAAAAAAATTCTGTTATGTCATGTGGATTTTTACTATGCAGATTACAAGATGCAGAATGTCGTGGATCAAAATCATTCTTTACAGAGCTCATTGCATCAATCTCTGACATGAAGTTCACTTGTGATGGGCAGCACATCTTAACTCGCGATTACATGAATTTAAAGGTTTTCTGCACTAGATTTTCTGAATTCTAAAACTCATTTGATTCAGTTATATTTCTTTATATTGATTCTCCCATCCACTAATTAGGGAGGACACGATGATTAAAAAGCTTATAATGTCATAACTTAGTTTATGGTGGCATATAAAGAAGTAGTGATTTGACCATGGCTTTAAGCATAGGTATTATGCAATTAACTCTGTATCTGTAGCTACTGTTATTTGGAAATTCAGGAAGCAATCACTGAAAGCATCTTCTATTTTTCTGACTTCTATCCTAGTTTTGAAGAATAATTTATGTCCTTATGTATGGTTTTTGGGCCACATAAGTTTGTCTTTTTCTGGTATGAAATCGTTAGTGTTTGGTTTAGTTTAGTTTTGTGCTATTTAGTTGTTTTAGTTTATCGGATGAAAAAACTCATACTTAACTCTCATCTGGCATTAAAGTCGATTTCAATTTGATAGTGGTGCATATATCTCTGTTTCTCTGTAGCAACTGATGCTTTCATTTTTTTCTTTAGCTGTGGGATATGCGTATGGATTCGTCACCAGTTGCTGTATTCAAGATCCATGAGCACCTGCGCCCTAAGGTAAGAGCATTCACTATTAATTTCCTTGTTGAGGAACATAGCTCTATGGATATTTATGTTCAATAATGTAGATCTTTTTTCTTTATTCTTTACCTTTGCAGTGGTGTTTGCATCAATAATAGAGAGCCTAGTATTTGTGGAATTGATTAATCGCTTTAAACAGTTTATATTCATACCCTTCCAATAGATTATTAACCGCGTTACCTGGCCAAAGATTAGTGAACTGGTGTCACTGTTTTTTGCTTATCATGAGCTCAAATGAAGGACAGCTCTTTTTTATTCCAGTTTTCTGCTTAAAAGAAATATTTTTATTGTATTTCCTATTTATTTTATAAGATCACTTGCTTGCACTGTAAGAACAGAAAAGATTTTACTCAAATTTCGACCTTAGCTCAGTGGCGAGAGCAGAGGGCTGATTCCTCTAGGTCGCTGGTTCGATTCCGGCAGGTCGAGTGGCTGTTACCATGATCATCTTGTCTCTTTTGGTTCAGTAATTATTATCTTAACAAAATTATGGCCTTTTAATTTGTGAGCCTTTAATAAATTCAAAAGTAGTTCTACAGTCTCTCCTCAATCTGTTAATTTTACATGCTGCTTTTATAAACAGATTACATGAAGCTATATATGGATGTATGTTATTCAATTAAATAAAAACCATGTACTAGGGCATGTTATGCTTCTCCTTTTAAATGGTCTTTGAGTCGTTAAATGGGAAATTTATCCAATTTATGTTCTTCTGGTTTAGGTCAGCGATGTAAAAGCAGCTTGTTATATTGAAGTAGAATGATACTTCATCCATAACACTGATATGTGAAAGGCTTCTGAAAAGTTATTCTCCATCAAATGATTGATTAAAGAGCCAATTCTGCGTAAAGAGCATAGGCTCCTCTGGATTACTTCAACAGTGAAAAGTAGACTGTTTAGTAATGTAGAAAAATAGGTGAAAGTCTTTTGAAATGATTATCTATGTTTAAAGATTCTGGGGAATAGGCAAGAGCTTCTTTTGGCTTACTTTTAATTGATAGGACAAAGTGGTCCAACGGAAATGCAGAGCTTGATAAAGCTTCTCAATGCTGAAGTTCTCATAATCTTTAATTGATGATAGTTCTTGATGTTTGTTGAAAGAAGGATTGTTGGTGTCCGCTTGACTTTCAAAGTGGAAGAAATAAGTGATTTGTCATTAAATCCAGCTATAGGTTATATTGTATTTGCTAGTATCCTGTGTAAATCTTTACATTGATGTTTTACACAAATTGGGATGTCAACTTATAGAATCGGCTTTGTGTCCTGCAGTTAAGTGATTTATATAATGATGACTCCATATTCGATAAATTTGAGTGCTGCATCAGTGGAGATGGACTTCGTTTTGCAACTGGATCTTACAGGTTTGCCCAAGACCTCATACTCCAGTAACATGTTTTAAGTCTTGGCCTTACTTAACACATGTACATTGCACTTTAAGTGACAGATCTTGTGTGTTTTCTTAGCAATAATTTACGTATATTTTCACATGGTGTTGGAAATGAAGAAGGGATTACAATAGAAGCTAGCAAAAATCCAAACAGGTTGGTTCTTGTCTCTTCTCTTCTTGAAAAAATAAACTGTTGAACCAATTTTTGGAATCTGTTGAAAATTTTCTTAAATGGTTTGTTTGAACTCTTGGCCAAGTTACCTAAAAGGAGCAGCACATGTGACCCTACTAATACGCAGTATTATAGGGGTGGATTTGGTTTGCATACTATGCATGTAGAATTAAGTGATGAAAGGGTTGAGAAGATAGTTTGTTTTCACAATTAATACATTCCATTTTGATCAATTCGAATTCTTATATAATCTTTCTGTTGCTCACATGTCCTTAAGTTTTCTAGAAATAAATTGTTACATACTAGTAAATGTGGAATACTGGACAGAATTTTGAGATTGACTTTTGGGAATTCAGTGTATGAGCCATTAATTGTTTCTAGATGACTGATAGTTCCCTGATTATGAAAGTCCCCTAGAATAATTGCTCTCTCTAGTCTGCATTAGTGTACAGGGCACCATTAAGGTATGGGATGGTATTCCATTTAAACGTGAAACTCGTCATACAAACAATGTCTTCAGTTAAATGCCACTGTCTCTAGTGATTACCATGATTGTCATTGCAGTGCTAGAGTTTCTTGTTTCCTGTAAATGCTTGCTTTTGCTGATGGCTTGACAACTGGGAGTACCAGAGAGCATGCGGAAGATTTTACCTTTTTCTTCTCTTTTCTTTTCTTTTCTAAAAAAATCCACAACAGGAGATCAATACTCCATTCTACTTCAAGGCCAAGGAGATCATCCTTAAGCAACATGGCACGTGGATTTTACCGGCAAGGTTGTCATTATCTCTACTGTCAAGCTTTTTTGCCCTCGTTGGATTCATGCATGTCTAATCTTTCAGTTGACTATGTAGGACATGAAAATTACCGCTCGGGCAGCAATGAATTTTCCTGTAACTTAAGCTCCAAGCTGCTTCATCTGGCATGGCATCCAACAACAAACTTCATTGCCTGTGCTTCAGGAAATAGCTTGCTCATGTATCATGCCTAGTGTATATTCGCTCTTCAAAAGAATCATAATGCCACAGATTTTACCTGCTGCTGTCCATGCAATTGTAAAGGAAAAAGATTTCAAGAATGTGCACAAACTTGTCATCATGGATAAAGAACCCAGACAAAGCTGGAAATCAAATGGCTTGACTACAATTCTCCATGTCAACTGGAAAAGTTCCCACTCTAATCTAAGGTAGTGCTTTAGTCTTTAGATGGAAACTTCGACTTGTCAAATATTAGGCTGCACTCGTTGCCCATTTTGTGTATTATGTGCCATAATATCGAAGACTGCTGCTTTTTTTCCTTCTTTTTTCCTACCTTGAAAAGTAGATTGCGGCAACTGATATGTGCATGGTGAATTTTGGAGAACATGTTAGTCTTTTCTTTTGTGAGTTTGGGGAGGAGGAAAGACGGCAAAACTCCGGCGTCTGCTGCTATAGAGAGCTAAGCCCGTTTCGATGGGGTTGGAATTAGCGTGGCATGCAGCTATACGCAAGTTATTGGGAGATCATGTTGAGCTATTGTCTTTTAGTTCTGACGAGGAAATCTTATTCTAGATACAGGATGTCTCTTGGTCAGCACTAGATTGGTGATAAACTATGCCGTGGTCTGTGCCGCAAATTCAGTCACTATTAGCATATTGTTTAGAAGGAAAAAAATCTGCTGTTCGAGTTAGAGTTTATATGTTTGATTGAGTTCAATAATTTAATAAATATACCGAAGTAAAATCATGATGACATGCGTAAAATCAATGCCTGCCAATATTCTGAAATGATTTCTAAAATCTTGCTCGATACCAAAATTAAAATTAAATGGAATTCAATAAGATAGCATCATAAAATGCATCTTTAATATGCATATACACAGATCATTAAAATATTAAAAATTTAAATTAAATTAAAAAAATATTCAATCTTTAAAAAAAAAAAATTCCCTGGGTAAACAACCTAAGAATATATGTGTTTTGAGACCATAATATTTATATAGAAAGCAAATTTAAAAAAAAAATATGATATTTAGTTTTTAATTAATTCAAAGTTGAAGAATAAAATTAAAAATTAAAAAATTAAAAAAATTATCTTTAATTACCTCAAGTTAGCTTATTAAATACATAACTCAAGTTGTGAAGTCAAGATGATCTAATAAAAAACAAGAAAAAAATTTATGAAATTCAATTCATAAACAATTCAATAAAAAAATAATTAACAAAAAAAAAATCCTCACTATCTAGATCATGAGTTAGGCATGAGGCCCTCATGGAAAGTAAACAAAAGAAAATACAAAATTCAATTTTAATTTAACATTGAAGGAAGTAATTGGAAAAAAAATCAGTTTAAAAAAAAATATTAACAAAGGATTATGGTCAACTTGGACTAATTTTTCAAACCTGTAATTTAGATCATGAAATCGAAATTATTTCATAGAAGATCAATTTAAAAAATCATAAAGTTAAATTCTTAATTAACTAAATATTAAGGGAAGAAATAAAAAAATCAATAAAAAAATAAAAAAAAATGATGACCATATTTAACATAAAAATAAATTAATCCAAATGTCGAGAGTTGAAACTTTTTAAAAAATAATAACAATAACAATAATTTAACATTAACAATATTTAACATATTTAACATTTTTCTA
>NW_011500963.1:44024-70970 GCF_000495115.2 Populus euphratica | reverse complement strand
CCATGAGATTGTCGAATCCCACATATTTCTTTTCTTATGTTGGCAACTCGAGATGCTGGAAAATACTTTTTAAGAAAGATCTTCTTCATGCCATTCCAAGTTCCAATTGAACCTAAGAGAATGGAGAAAAGCTATGCCTTTACTGCCCCTTTTAAAGAGAAAGGGAAAGCTTTCAACTTAACCTGTTCTTCATCAACTCCATTCGATTTCATGCCAATACAAACCATATGGAACTCCTTGAGATGAGTATGAGGATCTTCTCCTGCAAGACCATTAAATATTGGTAGCAAATGTATAAAACCAGATTTGAGCTCTAAGTTTACATTATTGTCAATGTTTATGCATAGTGGCTGATTTTCCATATTAGGAGCAGCAAGCTCCTTGAGTGTTTGTTGTCGTGCAATAGCCATGGTGTTGAGGTGAGCTTCCTTGCATAACCTGCATAAAGTTTTTTCTATTTCGAGATCCAACTGCACTTGAATTTGGTTAGTAGAATGGGTTACTGACATAAATCATCAAGAAAACTAAAAAAAAACCAACCACACAAGAGATCAAAAACAATGCAAATTATACGAAAATCCTACGCTAGAAAACTAAAATTGCTTAAAAACCTTAGAAACAAGTGGAATTTGGCCTCAATAAGGTGGGGCTAGTAGTACACTACTAGTCTTGTTTAGAACGTCGTTTTCCTTTAAAAAAAGAAAATCCAAAACCTAATTCCACAAACAATTTTGTTTTGAACAATACCGCTACTGCAATGAACAATACCACTGCAAGCAAAAATTTTGTTTCTCTCTTCTTTTTTTCAGAAATATAAATAAAAATCACAGCAACTAAAAATAACAGTACAAGCATAAGAATCAACTAAAATTACCTCCTTGGCAACGTCACCAAAATTTGTTGCGATGTCGCGGTTGCACAAATTAATTACCCTAGTTTAAAACACATAAGAGTATAGAGCAAGCAAGGGGTCGATCCCACGAGGAAGATTTTGTTCAGATTTTTTATGTTATACGTTATGCAATTTAGGGGGGGTTTTGATTTGTGATGATCTAAAATATAGAAGAAATTGAAATAGCAAATAAAATCAATTAAAATCAAAATTTATCAAGAAAACAAACCTTGGTCACAAGCACACATCCACCAACAGAAATTAAAAGTGATCCTTGATACAGAACTATAATTTATATTCTGATTTTTTATCTTTTCTTAATGTTTGTTAATTAATGGATCCGTTGTATAACTAACCCTAACCAACAAACAATCACAATGTCCGCATTAATAATTTAGTTCAATGGCAGCCTTAAGAACTAGATATTTGAGCGTTCTTCCTATGTTTAATAATGTAGTTCTGCCACAATTATCAAGCTTAGTTGCTTCACAAGTTCATACATCACAACTCCAGTTTTGATATCAAACTTAGCAATAAATTGTTCACAATAATAACTTAGAGTTCCGCTCTAGCAATTATCAATAACAATCATAGAAAATATGCATAGAAAAACAATCATACTCATTGATAATATAAACTGAAAATAAAAAGAAGAATAAATCTCACGGTTCTTGAAATCCGAAGGTTTGTTGTGTCCTTGCAACCAAGAAAAGAGCTTAGCCTTGCAGAACTATTGAACAACTACTCTTAAAGAATGAAGAGAGCATGATTTTTAGGTTTGTAGAGGAGAGAATTTGTGTTTCTTAACTTCTGGTTCCTGCCCCTTTCCTCTCCCCTCTCTCTTTCTTTTTATATGCTAAGAAACCCTAGTTCCTATTTTACAACGTAGTCCTCCCTTAAGTTGATAGTTTATATTTAAGTACTTCAATAGCTATTTTCCCTATTTGGACTCATTTGTTCACGAAACATGTTTGCTAACAGAAGTCAATTGTCAACTTTGAAAACTCATATCTCCCTCATATGACATTTTTTTTAGCTTACCTTTAGAGCGTTTATAGACCTTTTAGTTAGGAATCCAACAAAATTGAGTTTGCATCAATTGGACTTCTATAGCTCTAGATATTGAATTTTGAATGGACAAAGGTCAACAGTGGCAGAATGCAAGATTTGACTTTGAAGGATGTGATTTCCATGATCTTTCTCTTTTTATTTTTCTTGCATTACATTTCCAGAAAGGTATGGATGTTAGCTTTTTAGTGCCACTAAAATCACTTCATTTCGATCTCGAGAACTCATGTTCTGCACAAAATATCAATTGAATGTCAAATCTGCCTACTACATCCAATTTACTCCTTCTCGCATCTTTCATCCAAAACTGCCTTCAAAACATAAAGCAAAGAATATCAAGACATTTTACATATAAAACATGGACAAAAAATTAGGTAGATGTGGGTGAAATTATCGAATAATATGGTTACATCATCAACCCATATCTAGAGTTTTAAAAGTCCAAATGACCTCAATTTTTATCCCCAAAAGTTGAGACAATTTCCTAGAACTTTCATGTTTTCAAGTGGTTCCAATTCCAATGTTATCAATGACGTTTTGAGCAAACAAGAGAAGATAAGGATTGTCACTAAGCCAAGAGTTGACCGCCCACTCATCAATTAGTCATCAAATCAATAGTTCCTAATTTTTGCCTATAAAAAGAGGCATTTGCCATACATTTAGGCATCTTGGTTTCCAAATCAAGATCATGCTTTTGCTTTCTCTCTTTGTATTTTTGTAATGCTTAAGTTTTATTTTCAATAATATCTTATTTATGCCTTTCAATTCATTTACTTAGTTAACTTTTATCTTATTTATGTTTTTATGTTTTTTATTTATTTTTGTTTCTTTCATTATGTTTAGTTAAGTTTATTATGCCAAAGTGAAAAGGTTACACTAATGATGTAAGAATAAGTATAGTATAAACTCAACATGGAATTTAATGTTTGATACTAACATGTTTTGTATTTGTTATCTTGTTCACTTTTAATACTTTGTTTGTTAAATGACTAATCTAGATTTATGTTGTATAACACTTGGTACAACAAATACTTGGCACTTTCATAGCCCATACTGTATGGTATAATCAACACCTGAGTTATGAAAGGAACTTGATTTGTTGTTAACATAAATTATAAGCATGAATGGTTGACAATATTTACAAGTATCCATTAATCGAATAAGATAACTAATGTAATCATATTAATAATTTATAATCTGATTGAAATCTCTTTGTGTATGGTTTCCAATTAAATAATAACAATTTATACTATACTTGTTTGAGATACCATTAGTGGATCCTCTAACCTTGACATTTGTTGTTATCGTTGTTTAATCCTTACATTAATCTTCCATCTCAAAGTTCTCATCAAATTTTTCTTTATTACTACTACTACTATTACTACTACGACTACGACTACCACTACTACTACCATTATTATTATTATTATTGTTGTTGTTGTTGTGTTATTGTTAATCTATAATTTATACAATTAACCTCCTTGTGGTTCGACCTTGGTCTTGTTGGGTTATTTATTACTTCGACATTCCTACACTTGGGAGAAGACATCAATCTTTTTGTTATGTCAGTAATAAGAGTTTATACTATACTTGTTTGAAATATCATTACTTGATCCTCTAACATTAACATTTGTTGTTATAATTGTTTAATCCTTACATTGATCTTCTATCTTAAAGTTCTCATCAACTTCTTCTTCTTCTTCTTCA
Source organism: Populus euphratica (assembly GCF_000495115.2). NCBI lineage: Eukaryota > Viridiplantae > Streptophyta > Magnoliopsida > Malpighiales > Salicaceae > Populus > Populus euphratica. The sequence continues at coordinate 67,303 of NW_011500963.1, read as the reverse complement.
TTATTATTACTAGTACCACTACTACTACTACTACTATTATTGTTATTATCGTTACTATTGTTGTTGTTGTATTATTGTTATCTATAATTTATAAAATTAACCTCCCTATGGTTCAACCTCTATCTTGTCGGGTTATTTATTACTTCGATACTCTATACTTAGAAGAAGACATTAATCTTTTGGTTGTGCCACACCCCTCTTTCTTTATGTTAATTCACAGTTGGAATGTCAGAGGGTTAAACAGCCCTCTAAAGCAATATGAGGTTGCCAACCTCATGCAGAAGAATAAATTAAATGTTTGTGGTCTTTTAAAGACCAAATTAGTTTCGTCTAAAATTTCTTCGATGCAACAATTTAGGCTGAAAAAATGGAAGGTCTTGTCTAGTGCAACAGTGGCATCAACAACTAGAATTGTGGTCTTCTGGAACCCTGCTACTATCAATGTTGATTTGCATGGTTTTTCGACTCAAGGCCTTCATGCTTTAATTTATAGCTTGGTTCATCAATTCAGATTTTATGCTTTTTTTATTTATAGGTTTAACACTGTTATTGCTAGGAGATCTTTTTGGGATGATTTGAGGAACTGGAGTCCTAATTCCTCTTGGATCATTTTAAGTGACTTCAACTCTCTTCTTTCTCAAGCCGACAAGCACTTTAGGGAACCTGTGTCTAATTATGAGACTACTTGCTTTAACCTTGCGCTAACAGATTTAAATTACTCTAGCTACCATTACACATGTTCCAATAGTAGTGTTTAGAGCAAACTTGACCGTGTCCTTGTCAATCCTTTTTGGTCCTTTATTCATGTTTTAGTCCACGTTCACTTCAATAATCCTGGGGCATTCTCTAATCATTCTCTTGCCACTATTTCTTTCCACTCTCAACAATTGATGAGTAAGAAATGCTTCAAATTCTTTAATATGTGGGCTAATAATGCTAGCTTCTTAGGGTTGATTGCAAATAAATGGCATTATGAAGTACATGAGTCCCCCATGTTCATCCTCTGTAAGTGCCTTAAACATCTTAAGGGGCCTCTAAAGGAACTCAATATACTTCATTACAACCACATCTTTAAAAGGTTTGCTCATGTTGAGGCTACTCTAAATGCTTACCAAACTATCTTCTCTAATGTCTTGGACAATGCTCAACTTCATGCAGTTGATAAGCACCTCCAACAGGACTTCCTCCATCTTAAAGTAGTAGGAAAACAGTTCTTTTCCCAAAAGCTTAAATGCATTTTTTTCAAGAAGGGTGGCAAAGGCACTTCATTCTTTCGTGCTCTTATGAATTGAAAGCATTGGAAAAATTATATTCCTATAATTCATAGTAGTGATGGCACTCTCACTACTTCTATTGATAAGGTTGGGGTTGTCTTTGTGGACTTTTATAGTCAGTTACTTGGCACTCCAATGGAAACTCTCCCTTTTGATTTTAATGTTATTCAGCATGGCATGTGCCTAGATGCTGCTTCACATGCTTCTCTTCTTACTCTATTTTCTGACATGGATATTAAGAATGCCTTATTTGTTATAGATGATGCTAAAGCCTTTAGGCTTGATGGTTTCTTCTTTTGTTTTTCCAAAAAGTCTTAGGATGTTATTAGTTAGGACTTTTTTCTTGTAGTGCTCTCCTTAACCAAATTAATCACTCCATCATTGCTCTAATCCCTAAATCAGCCTATACTACATTTGCTTTAAATTTTCATCTAATTTCCTATTGTAATGTAACATATAAGGTGATTGCCAAGCTTCTAGCTGTAAGATTATCCTATGCTTTTGCAACTATTATTAGTCTAATGCAGATTGCGTTTTTCAGTAGTCGATTGATGGCAGATAACATTCATTTAGTCCAAGAGCTCCTCCGAAACTATGAAAGAAAACAAACTTCTCCCCATTACCTAATAAAGATCGACTTCATAAAAGCTTTTGACTTGGTTAAATAGCTTTTTCTCCATCAGCTTTTGCTATTGCTTAGGTTTCCAAGTCATTTTATCCACTTAATTATGCAATGTGTAGAAACTACCTCTTACTTTATAGTTGTTAACTGCAGTATTTATGGTTTCTTCCCTAGGATGAATGGTGTTCGGAAAAGTGATCCTTTACCCCTTTATCTTTTTATTATTTGCATGGAATATCTCTCTAGGATGCTCTATATAGCTTCTCTATCTCTTTACTTCCACTTCCACCTGAAGTGTGATTCTCTTGGCATTTGTCATCTGGTGTTTGTTGATGATGTCATCTTGTTCTCAAGGGGAGATAGACATTTTGTTACCTCTTTATTTCGGCAATTGGCCATCTTTGGAAGGACCTCAAGGCTGGAAATTAATGCTAACAAATCCTCCATCTATTTTGGCGGAGTATCGGATAGCATGAAACAACTTATCTTATCAGATACGAGGTTTGTTGAAGGGTCCTTTCCTTTTTGTTACCTTGGTTTTGCCTTAAGCCCTCATAGACTCCTTGCCAGTCAATTCTCTCCTTTTTTACATAAGCTAGAATCAGCAATTCAATGATGGCTGAGGAAGCATCTCAGTTATGCTTGGAGAGTGGAGCTGTTTAAGTCTGTACTATATGGCATGGTTCAATTCTGGCGGAATATGTTTCATGTTCCTGATATTGTTATTAAGCAAATCATATGTCGTTGCTATAATTTCTTATGGACTGGTATTGTCTCAAGGAACAAATCTGCATTGGTTGCTTGGCGCATAGTTTGTCTTCCTAAAAATAAAGGTGGCTTGGGTCTCTTTGACATCAAAGCTCGTAATAAAAGTTTTCTTGCTAAACAAATTTGGAATATTCATCTTAAAGCTGATTCCATTTAGATTTAATGGGTCTATCATTACTATTTACATACTTTCTCCTTTTAGGACACTATAGCTCGCCCAAGTTCATCTCCTTTATGGAAATCCTTCATCAACTTTCTGGATAAGCTTGTTGAGATGGGTGGAGGCCTGTCCTATGTTCTCTCTTTGATGGAAAATTGTTGTAGCTCTGATGGCCTTTTCATAACCAACGCCTATAACTTCTTGCGGTTTTGAAGCACTCCAATGCATTAGAGAAAAGGCGTTTAGGAGTCATGGTCTATACTAAGATATAGTTTTATTCTATGGTTGGCAGTTTTGGGAAGGCTTCGTATAAGAGAAAGACTGTATTTCCTCCAAACAAACTCATCATGCATCTTCTGCTAACTAGATAAGGAGTCACACAACCACCAGTTCTTTAGTTGCCATTAGACCTCCCTTCTCCAATACATTATTAGAAATGGGTTATGTATAACAAGGCATATGTCATCTATAAGTAGTGCTATTTAAGGGCTGTGTCGGGGTGGAAACAATGCAAATGGAAAATTAAGATGTCTCTCTTAGTATCCTTGTTTATATAACTTGGGAAAAGAGGAACAAAAAAATATTTGACAGCAACTTGATATGACCAAAAGATTGATGTCTTCTCCCAAGTGCAGGAGTGTCGAAGTAACAAATAACCTGACAAGACCAGGGTCGAATCCACAAGGAGGTTAATTGTATAAATTATAAACAACAATAATATAACAACAACAATAATAATAGTAGTAGTAATAATAATAATAGTAATAGTAGTAGGAATAGTAATAGTAGTAGAAGAAGAAAAAGAAGTTGATGACAACTTTGAGATGGAAGATCAATGTAAGGATTAAATAATAATAACAACAAATGTCAAGGTTAGAGGATCCACTAATGATATTTCAAACAAGTATAGTATAAACTTTTATTACTCAAATGGAAACCATACATTAAGGAAATTCCAATTAGATTATAAATTGTTAAGATGATTATATTAGTTATCTTATTCGAATATTGTCAGACATTCATGATTATAATTTATGTTAACAACAAATCAAGTTCCTTTCCTAGCACAGGTGTAGGTTATACCATACGGTTGAGTTATGAAAATACCAAGTATTTGTTGTACCAAGTCTTATACAACATAAATCTAGATTAATCATTTAACAAGCAAAGTATTAAAAGTGAACAAGATAACAAGTACAAAACATGTTAGTATCAAACATTAAGGTCCATGTTGAGTTTACACTATACTTATTGTTACACCATTACTATAACCTTGTCACCTTGACATAATAAACTTAGCTAAACATAATGAAAAAGAGAAACATAAATAAACAAGATAAGAACATAAATAAGATAAAAGTTAACTAAGTAAAGGAAATGAAATGAAAGGCATAAACAAGATATTAATGAAAGCAAAACTTAAGCATTACAAAAATACAAAGAGAGAAAACAGGAGCATGATCTTGATCTGGAAACCAAGATGCCTAAATGCATGGCAAATGCCTCTTTTAGAGGCCAAAATTAGGAACTATTGATTTGATTACTAATTGATGTGTGGGTGGCCAACTCTTGACTTGGTGACAATCCTTATCTTCTTTTGTTTGAATAAAACATCATTGATAACATTATAATTTGAACTAGATCTCCACATGAAAGTTGTAGGAAATTGTCTTAGCTTTCAATAAAAAAAAATCAGGTCACTTTGACTTCTAGAACTCAAGATATGGGTTAAATAAATACTGAACAGTGTCTGGGCTGTAGGACAGATTTAGACTTTTTTGTTGTTGCTACAATTTAGACTTGGAAACGGCCTTATTAAAAACAGACCTCCACATAAAAGTTGTAGGCATATGTCTTATCTTTCATTCATATAAAGTAGACTTAAATCTAAGATCTACAGCTCCAAATATGACCCAATTACCAAACAGTGTTCTAGTTTGGACTGCCCCAACATCTCTTTTCTAAGTTTTGCTATTTCTTTGTTCTTTTAATTTTAGTACTTAAACTCATCAATCAATCCTTTCATTTATGTGATGGGCCTGTATTTAAGATGAATATTTACCCTAAATTAAAGGTATCTTATATTATTAGATATGTTATTATTAAACATGCTTTAGTTAAGGAGTTATTGATAGTTCAAGAGCGAAATGATGATATAAAACCTTGATAAAAATGCACTTTTAAGTACTAATCACAAATGCACTTATATTGTTTATCTCTTCCACATATTCCAAACTCTATTTTTCATAGTTTTCCATTTTCATGAGTGTGATCTTTTTTCTCTCCATGTTGGCTCCTAATTTACCTATTAATGCCTTGTCTCTCTTTGCTTTGGGTGTGTTGGTTATGTGTATCTGGTCCCATTTACCATATAGTGTTGTTGGCTTAGTTGGTGGGTTTCTCCCTAATTAAGCAGATGTGGCAATGGTTGTTGTCCCCTGGTTTCTTGTTACATATGTTTCCAAAATACAAGTTTTCTATGTGGCAATGGTTGTGGATGTGATTTGGATGTAAGATTGCTTTAATCCTCGGTGGCAATATGCTCTTCTGATTGCCTATTTTTCTCTCTTGAGCTTTGTCGTTGCATATGGTCCCTGACACGACTAAAAGATTGATGTCTTCTCCCAAGTGCAGGAGTGTCGAAGTAATAAATAACCCGGCAAGACCGGGGTCGAACCACAAGGAGGTTAATTGTACAAATTATAAACAACAATTATAAACAACAATAATAGCAATAACAACAATAACTATAATAATAATAATAATAATAATAATAAGTAGTAGTAGTAGTAGTAGTAGTAGTAGTAGTAGTAGTAGTAGTAGTAGTAGTAGTAGTAGTAGTAGTAGTAGTAGTAGTAGTAGTAGTAGTAGTAGTAGTAATAGTAGTAATAATAATAATAATAATAATAATAAAGAAAGAGAAGAAGAAGAAGATGATGAGAACTTGGAGATGGAAAATTAATGTAAGGATTAAACAATGATAATAACAAATGTCAAGGTTAGAGGTTCCACTAATGGTATATCAAACAAGTATAGTATAAACTCTTATTATTGAATTGGAAACCACACACAAAGGAGGTTCTAATCAGATTATATATTGTTAACATGATTACATTAGTCATCTTATTCAATTAATGCTAATACTTGTAAATCTCGTCAAGCATGCATGATTATAACTTATGTTAACAACAAATCAAGTTCCTTTCATAGCTCAGGTGTTGGTTATACCATACATTATGGGCTATGAAAGTGCCAAACATTTGTTGTACCAAGTGTTATACAACATAAATCAAGATTAGTCATTTAACAAGCAAAGTATTAAAGAGTGAACAAGATAACAAATATAAAACATGTTAGTATCAAACATTAAAGTCCATATTAAGTTTACATTATACTTATTCTTACACCATTAGTGTAACCTTTTCACCTTGACATAACTAACTTAGCTAGACATAATGAAAGAAAGCAAAATAGATAAACAAAATAAGAACATAAAAGTTAACTAAGTAAAGGAAAGGAAATGAAAGGCATAAACTTAATATTAATGAAAGCAAAGCATAAACATTACAAAAAATACAAAGAGAGAAAGGAAGAGCATGATCTTGATCTGGAAACCAAGATGTCTAAATGCATGGCAAATGCCTCCTTTTATAGGCCAAAATTGGGAACTATTGATTTGATGACTAATTGATAAGTGGGTGGCCAACTTTTGACTTGGTGACAATCCTTATCTTCTCTTGTCTGCCCAAAACGTCATTGATAACGTCCAAATTGGAGGCCGTTGCAAACATGAAAGTTGTAGCTAATTGTCTCAGCTTTCTTGTGTAAACAATTCAGCTCATTTGGACTTCTAGAACTCCAGATATGGCTAAAATACTGAAAAGTGCTCGGGCTGGAAGACAGATTCGGGCTTCTTTGTTGTTGCTACAATTTGGACTTGATAATGGCCTTTTTAGATCTTGGGCTCCATATGAAAGTTGTAGGTCTATGTCTTACCTTTCCATCCATATAAATTGGAACTAAATCTGAGATATATAGCTCCAGATATGACCGAATTACCGAGCAGTGTTCCGGTTGGGATTGCACCGACATCTCTTTTCTAAGTTTGGCCATCTCTTTATCCTTGCAATTTAAGTTCTTCAAGTCATCAATCAATCCTTTCATTTATGTGATAGGCCTGCATTTAAAATGAACATTTACCATAAATTATAGGTATCTTATATTATTAGATATATTATTATAAAACATGCTTTGGTTAAGGAGTTATTGATACTTCAAGTGCAAAACGATGATATAAAACCATGATAAAAATACACTTTTAAGTACTAATTAGTCCCTATCCACATGGGGAACTTCTTTTGGATGTTTGTTATTTCATTTAAAGAACATGCTTTTAGTAATTAAGTTGCAATTTTAGTGTGTATGCTGCAATTCTTTGCTTGCTATGTATTTTGCTTGGTTATCTTAGGCACCTGTAGACTTTAGGTTCCCAAGATAACTGATGTAATGTTTCTTTTCTTATTTTAGAGGAGCCTATTCCCTTTTGTTTTGAATTGTATATGTATATATATGGCTTGCTGGTTTTTCAGCTTGTCTCTTTTTTATCTATAAAAATTCTTACATTTGATAAAAAAAAATTTACTCATTAAGGGGCAAAATGGTTATTTGCCATTAAAAAATAAAACAAATCAGCTCTCCCTTTTTTTTATACGTTGTTGATTAGGCAGAAGCAAAATGGGAAAAGAAAAGAAAGAAAAAAAAAGAGAGAAAAGTGAGAGAATAACTTTGTAAATATACAAAGTTCAACTTATAAAATACCAATCTAAAAAAGAATCAAGTGAACGAAGGAGGAATTGAGAAAAGGAATTTGGCTAACCTTGGGAGGGAAGAGAAATTGGAAGAAAGGCAAATGGTAAGCATGAGAAGTTTGGATTTAATGTTTGATTTAGATGTTTTTAAGCCTGCTTGATTAGCTTAGGAAGTAATTTCATGGAATTTTACTTTAATTTCCCTTAAATCCTTGATTATTAAACTTAGGGTTCTTATAGGAATTTGGGGAAATTAGGAGGGGAAGGAAAAATGATGAAGTTAAAGTGGAATGGCATGAAAACAAGTTGAAATACCAAGTAAATAAAAAACAAATTTGAGAGGAAAAGGAATATGACATTAGACCAAATGAAGGAAAAGGTGAGGAATGAGTTTTGATGTTAATTTTTAGGAAACTATGTTTAATCATGATTTTTGAATTATGAAAGAAAGACTACATGAGGAACTAACATGAGAGTTGAGAAAAATAAGTAAATTCAATTTAAAAGATAATTAAACTAGTTAAAAAGAAAGCATGAAGACAAGATATTTAGATTGTGTTTGAATATATTTCTTACTATGTTTAGATAAAATAAATATTATGATGTGAAGGTATAAAGAATAGAAGAATTATTTGATGAAGGAATTATGAAAATAAAGAAAGAAAAGAAGTAACTTGATTTAAATATGTGGTTGTATATGAAATGATAATGTTATGTTTGAGAATGAATTTTTATTAGAACAAATTAAAAAAAATTATGTGCTTTGTATTTCGACACATAAAAAAAATATTGATGGACTAATGATATAATAATATTTGATTGATTCAAGAGTTGTGTTTGGAGTTGGTTATCAGACAGGAGGAGTTAGGCCATCACAAGCAAAAGGTAGGCAATATTTAAGTTTTGAAAAAATTATGTGAATTAATTAATTGAAGTTAGAAGTATTAAATTTCAAAGGTTAAGAATAAAATAATTAATTTATGACTAAGATATTGAGTAAATTAATTAATGTGATTATTGTTGAAACAAGTACACCGCAAGGTGATGCAGATCGTTAGATGTATGATTTTTATATTTATGAATTATCATTTTGGAATATCATATTTACATATCTTTATTTTCTTTAGAAACCGCTGTGTTGTAAAAATTAAATAGAAGATGTGTAGTATGTAATGAATGTATTATATATATATATATATATATATATATATATATGTTAATATTGCTAAATCATTTTAAGAATTATAAGATAAGTTTATAATATCTATATATATATATATATATAATGTTAATATTGGAAAAATTAAATATATATATATATATAAGTAGAATACATTAGATGTTTTAAGACAATATGACTCTTAATCTTAATATTTTATTCATTTAGTCTATATGCATATGAGTAGTTAGTTAGCATTTATTACTCTTTAGTGATTAAATTGTTTATTTTTCAATTTGTTTTTATAATTCTTTTATGTTGTCTTATTAATTGATATTATGAGATTTGAATGTATTGATAAATATAAGCATTGAGAGATTGATTGATGAATGGGATGTGATCCATGATGATTGGATTAAGATGGAAGTTGTAATGACATATAATAAAAGTGTTGTCGATAAGTTGGTACCAACAAAAACAAAGGAAACTCTATCAATTTTTTTTAAAATCAATTCCATAATCTTAGATATATTATTTAATACTTGACATTATAATTTAAGGATATTGCATTCATGTTGTAGACAAAGTACTTCTTTATTATTTATGTTTGAAACTTTTCACTAGAAAGTTGCACTCCCATTGGATTGAACCCTTTATTGTTTTTAATGTGTTACCTTATGTTTCAATTGAGATTATAAGTGTGGAAATAAACAAAACATTCAAGGTTAATAGGCATCGATTGAAATCTTTCTATGAAGATGGAACGACAGAACTTACTGCTTATATAGAGTTAGTTGAACCAATCTATAAGGCATGAGCATGCGATATGTCAAACTAATGATATAAAATAAAAACACTTACTGGGAGGCAACCCAATAAAAAAAATTAGATTTGCTTTATTTTTCTCTTATCTTTTATTTTTTGCATTTAACTTTATGTTTGTCATTCTCTTCTATTCCTTTTCTTTTATTTCAACATTGAGGATAATCTTGTATTTAAAGTGTGTGTGGAGGGGGAGATTTTGGTTTTCTTTGTTATTTTTGTCTGTTTTATTAGAATTAGAAGAACCCATAAACATTTGAAAAAAAATATATTTATGTTTTCCAACCTTAAGTATTAAATTTTATCTATTGAACTCATATTAATTTATGAGAATATGAGTATTATGAGAATTAGTTGAGATAGAATAAGTGTGCATTCAAGTTTTAAAGTGTAATTAGTTTAGGGATTGACTTTGAAAAAATATCATGTTGGCTTAATAGTGTTGTACCAATGTAAGTTTTTGATCCTTTAGAATTGTGTTCTTTGATTACGTATCTTACAAAGATATATATGTGTGTGTGTGTGTAAAGATGATAAAACACTAGAAATTTTATCCACTTGAGCTAAAAAACTAGCCTAAAGCATATTACCTTTAATGAGCCATTTTAAGCTGGTTTATCTTTTCTTTGTTTTACCCATGGTTTAAGCCTTAACTTTTTATATGTTTTCCTTTTCTCCTAGCCAAGGATCAGTCAAGCATATACTTGTTGATATTTCATAAGATTTTGGTTTGAAATCATATGAAAAAAAATGATACTTGATGAAAAGATTGGGTGAATTTGCCAAAGTTAGACCATTTGAAAAAAAAAAGTTGTTCCATTGTGTTCTAACAGTTTTATGTTGATGGAGCTTGAAATCAAAAGAGGATAAGTATTGGTGCTTAATGATGGTGAATTTGTGTGTTTTGATAAGATATCATGTTTTAAAAATCAATTTTTATAGAATGATCTACTTTCTTTGATTTTAACCTTTTCTTTTCCTTTATTTTACCTCACTTTAACCTTAGCCCCATTACAACAAAAAAGTAAAACATTTTAATTCATGTATTGCTTGTAATATTATAGTAATGAAGATGAGATTGAAGAGCAAGCTTATGGCAGAACATATTCAATAATAGAATTAGAGAGATTTAAACACATAAGCTTTAAACATGTCAATGTTGAACTGTATATTAGTGACAGGACCTATCACTTTGACATGACATAGATTTCTGATTAGTACTTAAAAGTATATTTTTATCAAGGATTTATATCATTATTTTGCACTTGAAGTATCAAAAACTACTTAACTAAAGCATGTTTTATAATAACATATCTAATAATATAAGATACCTTTAATTTGTGGTAAATGTTCATTTTAAATGTAGGCATATCACATAAATGAAAGGATTGATTGATGAGTTTAAGAACTGAAATTGAAAGGATAAAGAGATGGCCAAACTTAGAAAAGAAATGCTAGTGCAGTCCAAACCGGAACATTATTCGGTAATTAAGTCATATCTGGAGCTGTAGATCTCAGATTTAGGTCTACTTTATATAGATGGAAATATAAGACATAGACCTACAACTTTTATGCAGAGCCTAAATTTAAAAAGGCCATTTTCAAGTCCAAATTGTAGCCATAATGAAGAAGTCTGAATGTGTTCTGCAGCCTGACACGACTAAAAGATTGATGTCTTCTAGCAAGTGCAGGAGTGTTGAAGTAATAAAAAACCGGCAAGATCGGGGTCGAACCACAAGGAGGTTAATTGTACAAATTATAAATAATAATAATACAACAACAATAATAATAGTAATAACAATAATAATAATAACAATAACAATTATTATTATAATAATAATAATAAAGAAAAAGAAGGAGAAGGAGAAGAAAAAGATGAGAACTTTGACATGGAATATTAATGTGAGGATTAAACAATGATAATAACAAATGTTAAGCTTAGAGATTCCACAAATAGTATGTCAAACAAGTATAGTATAAACTCTTATTATTCAATTGGAAACCACACACAAAGGAGGTTCCAAACAGATTATAGATTGTTAACATGATTACATTAGTCATCTTATTCGATTAATGCTAATACTTGTAAATCTCGTTAAGCATTCATGATTATAACTTATGTTAATAACAAATCAAGTTCCTTTCATATCTCAGATGTCGGTTATATCATACAGTATGAGCTATGAAAGTGCCAAGCATTTGTTGTACCAAGTGTTATACAACATAAATCAAGATTAGTCATTTAACAAGCAAAGTATTAAAGAGTGAACAAGATAACAAATAGAAAACATGCTAGTATCAAACATTAAAGTCTATATTAAGTTTACATTATACTTATTCTTACACCATTAGTGTAACCTTTTCACCTTGACATAATAAACTTAGCTAAATATAATAAAAGAAAGAAAAATAAATAAACAAAATAAGAACATAAATAAGATAAAAGTTAACTAACTAAATAAAAGGAAATGAAAGGCATAAACTTGATATTAATGAAAGCAAAGCATAAACATTACAAAAAATATAAAGAGAGAAAGTAAGAGCATGATCTTGATCTGGAAACCAAGATGCCTAAATGCATGGAAAATGACTCCTTTTATAGGCTAAAATTAGGAATTATTGATTTGATGACTAATTGATGAGTGGGTGACCAACTCTTGACTTGATGACAATCTTTATCTTCTCTTGTCTACCCAAAACATCATTGATAACGTCAAAATTAGAGCCACTTGAACATGAAAGTTGTAGCAAATTGTCACAGATTTCTTGTATATAAAATTCAGGTCATTTCAACTTCTAGAACTCTAGATATAGGCCAAACACTGAACAGTGCTCGGGCTGGAAGACAGATTCAGACTTCTTTGTTGTTGCTATAATTTGGAATTAAAAATGGCCTTTTTAGAGCTTGGGCTCTATATGAAAGTTGTAGGCCTATGTCTTACCTTTCAATCCATATAAAGTAGACTTAAATCTGAGATCTACAGCTCCAGATATGAGCTAATTACCTAATAGTGTTCTGGTTTGGATTGCAGCGGCATCTCTTTTCTAAGTTTAGTCATCTCTTTATCCTTTCAATTTTAGTTCTTAAATTCATCAATCAATCGTTTCATTTATGTGATAGGCCTGCATTTAAAATGAACATTTACCATAAATTAAAGGTATCTTATATTATTAGATATATTATTATAAAATATGTTTTAGTTAAGGAGTTATTGATACTTCAAGAACAAAATGATGACATAAAACCTTGATAAAAAATACAGTTTTAAGTACTAATCACACCCCCCAACCAGCTTATTACTAGTCTCTAGTAATCAAAGCGTTAAAATAGAAAAACAATTTGCAAATTTCCCAAAGCAAGGTATTCATCATTCAACTTCCATTAATCTATCCAGATAAACAAACTCTCATTAAATTTATATATTTGCTCAATACCTCTTAACAAGATATTAATAAACCTTTCATTTATGCTCAATATATCAACACATAATTATGGGGCTTTTCTTGGAAGAAAATAAAATTTTTGTTCTAATGTTTAAGGTTAACTTCCTTGGGTTGAGATTATTATTTATTTATTTATTTTAAAAATATATATATACATATAACTTAAAAAATCATGCATCATTAACCCATGTAACGAGCTTTCGACTAATGACTCCCAGACCAGTTCGTCTTAGGGCATTAAGTGTTGAGACATCCCTACGAGCTTAATAACTCGGGTCGAAAATACTAATATGTTGATAGTGCAATGTTTGATTCCCTTAAGCTTTTCTCCTCAACCCATGTAACAAGCGTTGGGCCAATAGCTCCCAAGTCAGTTGACTTTAGGGTATTAGGTGCTAAAACACCCCTTCGAGCTTAATTGCTTAGGTTAGGGAGGCTACGAAATGAAACTTATCTTCATTTTTATTATCATTATTTTTTTTTGTTTTTTTCTTTTTTAATTATATATTATCCCTTTTCCCTTAGTTGTTACCTTTAACAAAAGAACATAAATAATGTAATAATCCAATATGCAACCCATAATCATATGTTAAAGTGTGTGTGTGTAAATTAAGGTTTAAGAATACATGTTAAATGAGTATATAAGCAAAATTAAGTGATAGTAATACGAGAGTTTCTAAACCTGAATATTTTAAGAAGTATTATGATAGACCTTATTAAGAATGATTACTAAGATGCGTTTGAAGAGTCATAAAAAGATCTCCTTTACTCTGTCATCATAGTAACAACAATTTTGCACATACTTTATGAAATAGAAAACACAGTTAGTTTTTTTTTTTAGCTACTACCCTCTCCCCCCAACCAAAACGAGACATTGTCCTCAATGTTCGAAGGTAGAAAGATAGAGTATAGAAGATATCACCTGAAATAACGAACACTGACAAACTTGAAACACACTAAAACAAATATAAGAAACAACAAAACACAATAATAAAACCAAAAGACACAAAGATTCACAAATGAAGACTCAAATCTAATCTAAGCTTTTTACGGCTTTCCTTAGATAACCAATTTATGCAACTCATAGAGAGATCAATTACAGGAATGAAAGATTATAGTTGGTCAATCAATTGTTTAGTAGCAGCAAAGATTATGATTTGTCGTGTAGAAGATGTTAGAAATTTCTATTCCACAGCATGATCAAAAAAAGACAACAACTTATTATAATAACTATTAACATGTAATAGACCTATAGGTTTATGGTGAATGTGCAGTTGGGCCCAAGAGGAAATATGAAAGATCTTTTCCAATGTGCCTAGACCACCTAGTAAAGCAATGAAGGCATCAGCATGGTTAAACATTGCGTTCATTCGAGCCGACATTATAGAGACCTGAAGTTCCTCTCCAATTGTTTTTCCAATAATGTCCCCTTGTGCTAAAGCTTCAAGGACGATCCCCAAAACTTGACTACCTCCTAAAAATGCAGCTATTGATACACCTCCTATTAACCCAAGACTGCCTTCCCCAGACACTAAATGAATCTTTCTCTCAGCTAGCACCTGACCAAGATAATTTGCTGATTCTAAAACTCCTTTTCTTTGCTAGGATTGGATCCACCGAAAACATAAATATTTCTTATGTGATGGCTTGAGGAACTTGCCATTGCTACACACTTCTATATTTGTTGAATGTATGGGTTGAGTAGAAATGAAAGGAAGGAAGAGAGGATTTTATAGATAAGAAATTAAAAAGGCAATCATACCACCTATATGTAGGCTAGTTGGAGTCTCACACACACACTCTCTCTCTCTCTCTCTTTATTTATTTATTTTTGAAAAAGCATGTGTATGTACAAGTAGTTGTGATTGTGGCTCACATCTTCCCTTGGTTTTATGTCCAAAAACGGCTTAAACGCCCTCTATGGGTCGAGGATAGGCTTCCCATCTAGTTTTCTTAAAAAGTGGCAAACAAGGTCTTTTTTAGTCAGATTCCCAAGACTAAGTCGATCATGTTCTTTATGAAAATAGGGTCATAAATCATGAATTGCACGATACACATCTCCACTAGGATGCGTCTCAAGAGTTAATAAAAGATTATCTAAAGACTCCTTACTTAGGCCATCCTTAATGAATTGTATTTTATCTTCACGGTTTATAGATACCATTCCTAAAGAACAACATTGTGCATTACAAGTTCATCTGGCATATCGATGACAGAATTTCAGTCGTTTTGCACGACGTTTGTTTGCAAAAGTGCTTTTACCTGTTCTAGGCATGTGTGAAATGAAAGAATTAGAGGACTCACCTAATAATCAGACCTTTGCTTCAATCAACCAGGGAATATCTTCAGGAATTCCATGATTCATTAACAACCTCAATTTTGCACATCTAGCACGATAAATTTTTATAATCGCATTCTAAGGCAGAGCGGGAAAATACTTTTTCAATTTTTCAAGATAAGTGTTCATTTTCAAATGAGAATTGGAAGAGAGATTCAAATAATTGCACAAATCTATACACAGATATCAGTTATTTTAGGAAACTGAAAGAACCGACTTAAGTCACAGAGTACCGTTGTACGCCATTTGCCCGGGGTGAGAAATCACTCAAAAAGAAACATAAAAACAATGTCAGAAAAACAAAATAATCAATCTTTATCTATAAGATCATTCAAACCAGTTGATTCATTTTCACTAGGAAAATTATCAAAGTAAGCTTTCAAACGATGTCCATTTTCCTTAAAAACATTGTCATTCATTGAATTCTCAATATCAAAGGCCCCATAAGGATACACATGTTTCTTAATAAATGGACTGCCCCATGTTGATCTTAGCACTCTAGGGAATAAATGGAGTTGAGAATTATAAAAAAAAAATTTTTGACCAGTATCAACTTTTTGACAATTTTCACAACTTTTGCAGAATGCATGCGTGTCCTTGAACATGGTAGGCCAATAAAATCCATTTTGAAAGATTTTTGCAGCTGTCTTTTTTTATGAAAAATAACTCCCACATGCTTCAAAATGACAATGTTTAATGATACTACTTATCTCATTGTCGAGAATGAATCTTTGAAATATTTGATCAGGACAATATTTGAATAAATTAGGGTCATCCCAATAAAATTTCTTCACTTTGTTCAAAAACTTTTCTTTGTCTTGGGTACTCCAATCAGCTGGCAAATCTCCTAAAGCAAGAAAATTGATATTTTTATCATACCAAGGCATTGGACTAAGAGAACGTAAGGATTCATTAGAAAAGTAATCACCGATTGGTGTGATGTCAGATGTTGAATTCATTGTCACTTTTGACAAAAGATCCGTATCAACATTTTCGGTGCGTTTTTCATCTGTGATTTCTTCCTGTGAATAAATCATTTGCAAATCTTCGTATTCATCCAAATCATTTTTACTTAAAGTAGATTCAAGTTGATCATAAACTAATTCATCAATATGATCTACTTCTTGTAAATCATTATCATTTCCAAGTTGCTTGCAAATGTTGAAAATATTAATCTTCAATGTCATGTTTCCAAATGATAGCTTCATCAGTCCATTCCAATAATTAATCAATGCGTTAGAAGTTGCAAAAAATAGACATCCTAAAATAACAGGAAATGAATTACATGCTTCAACAAGTTATGTGTCCAAGACAATAAAATCCACAGGATAAATGAATTCATCGACCTATACTAACATATCTTCAATTATTCTTCTAGGCACTTTTATAGATCTATCAGCAAGTAAAAGAGTTGTAAAAGTTGGTTTTAACTCACCTAGATTGAGACTTTGAAAAACTAAATATGGAAGTAAATTCACACTAGCACCAAGATCAAGTAAGGCTCTTTTAATTTTATGTTATCTAATAAAGCAAGAAATTATAGGACAACCAGGGTCATTATATTTCAAAGCATTATTGTTTTGATGAATGGCACTTACTTGTTCGGCTAAAAAGACTTTCTTTTTCACATTCAGTTTCCCCTTCACAGTGCATAGATCTTTCAAAAATTTAGCATATGAAGGAACCTGTTTAATAGCATCTAGCAAAGGTATATTGATTCTTACCTATTTGAAAGTTTCAAAGATTTTAGAGTTGTGATTGACTTTCCTTTGTTTGGTCATGGCTTGAGGAAATGGAAATACTGGCAGGGAATCAGTTGTTTCTTTGCACTTTTCAAATTCAACCCCTTCCTTACCCTCAGAGATTAACTTATCATCTTTCTCACAAGGTTCAAGAGTGGGTTTTTCAATAACCTTACCACTGTGAAGAGTAGTGACTGATTTGACTTGATCCATATGTTGGCTTCCAGAACTACTTGTATTTGCATTCTATTGCCCCTTGAGATTTTGTTGTGATTGAGATGGAAACTTACCTTTCTCTTGGAAACTGAGAGGAGATGTCAATTTTGCAAGAGTATCTTTAAAATTTGTCATGTTTTGAGCCAGTTGAGTATTGATTGTCTCTTGCTTTTCAATGAATGCATGCAATGTTTCCTCAAGATTTGTTCTAAGAGGTGGAGCATAAGGAGGTGCATATCCATGAGAATTTTGGAAATTTGTCATGTTTTGAGCCAGTTGAGTATTGATTGTCTCGCTTTTTAATGAATGCATGCAATGTTTCTTCAAGATTTCTTCTAGGAGGTAAAGCATAAGGAGATTCATATCCATAAGAATTTTGAAAATTGTGGTGTGCTTGAAACGGTGGTTGTGAAGTTTGTACATTGTTATTATCACTCTTCCAACTAAAAATTAGGTGATTTCTCCAACTAGGGTTGTATGTTTGTGAGTATGAGTTGTGGTTGGCCCTTTGAAAACTGTTTAAAGCATGAGTTTTTTCATGGAGACATTCTTTAAAAGAAGGCAAGGTTGGAGAGTTATTGGTTGAGTGTTCATTTGTTTCATATATTTGACACACAATGTTTTCAACAAATTTTAATTGACCACTCTTTTTCAATTCTAGTGCCTCGACTTTTCTAGCTAACAATGAAAACTTGGCTTGGAGGTTATGATCTTCCCTAAGGTTGTACATACCTCCGCTAGATGTATGAGGTTGAGTTTTACTCGGTGCCTCATAAGTACCCGCGGTGTTCTAATTTTGAGCATTTTCAGCTAACAAGTCTAAGTACTTCATTGCTTCATCAGGGTCTTTATCTTCAAAAGTTCCATTGCACATCAATTCAAACATTTGCCTATCTTTAGGTGTTAACCCTTCATAAAAATATGAAACCAATCTCCATGTTTCAAAACCATAATGAGGGCAAGTATTAAGCAAGTCTCGATACCTATTCCAACATTGGTAAAATGTTTCTCTTGGTTTTTTAGTGAAAGTGGTGATTTGACTTTTAAAAGAGTTTGTTCTATGAGATGGGAAAAACTTCTTTAAAAACTGTTATTGCATTTCATCCCAAGCACGAATGGATACTGGTCTCAAATTTTATAGCCATGTTTTAGCTTTATCTTTTAATGAAAAAGGAAAAAGCTTTAATCTGATGGTGTTTATGCTACAATTTGACTCATTATATGTGTTGCAGACCTCCTCAAATTCCCTTAAATGCAAATATGGATTTTCCAATTCTAAGCCATGAAAAGAAGGTAAAAGTTGAATAATGCCTAGTTTAAAATTAAAATGAGATGCATTCGGAGGAAAAACTATGCATGATGGTGCACTTGTTCTTGTGGGATTCATGTGGTCTCTCAGTGTTCTAACACAGTTATTCTCATTATTCTCATTATGAAGTGATTGATTATCTTCTTCGGCTATATTTTTCAAAAATAATGAGGATACCCTACAAAGTCTACCACTTAATGTATGTGACCACACTTTCATGCACGTGTAAGAATAAAATAAAAAGAAGAAGAAAAGAAAAGAAGGAGAAACAAAAGACAAGAAACAAAGTTATATACAAGAAAAGCGAAAAAGAGAAAATAAAATAAATACTATAATTTGTAAAAGAACTTATCTCCCCAGCAATGGCCCCAAAAACTTGACACGACTAAAAGATTGACGTCTTCTCCCAAGTGCAGAAGTGTCGAAGTAATAAATAACTCGGCAAGACCGGGGTCGAACCACAGGGAGGTTAATTGTACAAATTATAAATAACAATAATACAGCAACAATAATAACAACAATAAGAAGAATAATAGTAATAACAATAATAATAATTATAATAACAATTATAATAATAATAATAACCATAATAATAATAATAAAGAAAAAGAAGGAGAAGAAGAAGAAGAAGATAAGAACTTTGAGATGGAATATGAATGTAAGGATTAAACAATGATAATAACAAACGTCAAGGTTAGAGGTTCCACTAATGGTATGTCAAACAAGTATAGTATAAACTCTTATTATTCAATTAGAAACCACACACAAAGGAGGTTCCAATCAAATTATAGATTGTTAACATGATTACATTAGTCATCTTATTCGATTAATGCTAATACTTGTAAATCTCATCATCTCGTCAAGCATTCATGATTATAACTAATGTTAACAACAAATCAAGTTCCTTTCATAGCTCAGGTGTCGGTTATACCATATAGTATGACCTATAAAAGTGTCAAGCATTTGTTGTACGAAGTGTTATACAACATAAATCAAACTATGAAAGTGCCAAGCATTTGTTGTACCAAGTGTTATATAACATAAATCAAGATTAGTCATTTAACAAGTAAAGTATTAAAGAGTGAACAAGATAACAAATATAAAACATGTTAGTATCAAACATTAAGGTCCATATTAAGTTTACATTATACTTATTCTTACACCATTAGTGTAACCTTTTCACCTTGACATAATTAACTTAGCTAGACATAATGAAAGAAAGCAAAATAGATAAACAAAATAAGAACATAAAAGTTAACTAAGTAAAGGAAAGGAAATGAAAGGCATAAACTTAATATTAATGAAAGCAAAGCATAAACATTACAAAAAATACAAAGAGAGAAAGCAAGAGCATGATCTTGATATGGAAACCAAGATGCCTAAATGCATGGCAAATGCCTCATTTTATAGGCCAAAATTGGGAACTATTGATTTGATGACTAATTGATGAGTTGGTGGCCCACTCTTGACTTGGTGACAATCCTTATCTTCTCTTGTCTGCCCAAAACGTCGTTACTAACGTCAAAATTAAAACCACTTAAAAATATAAAGGTGAAAAGGTTACATTAATGGTGTAAGAATAAGTATAATGTAAACTTAATTTGGACTTTAATGTTTGATACTAACATGTTTTGTATTTGTTATGTTGTTCACTCTTTAATACTTTGCTTGTTAAATGACTAATCTAGATTTATGTTGTATAACACTTGGTACAACAAATACTTGGTACTCTCATAGCTCATACTATATAGTATAACCGACACCTAATCTATGAAAGGAACTAGATTTGTTGTTAACATAAGTTATAATCATGAATGTCTGATGAGATTTACAAGTATTAGCATTAATCAAATAAAATGACTAATGTAATCATGTTAACAATTTATAATCTGATTGGAACCTTCTTTGTGTGTGGTTTCCAATTGAATAATAAGAGTTTATACCATACTTGTTTGATATACCATTAGGGGAACCTCTAACCTTGATATTTGTTCTTATCATTGTTTAATCCTTACATTAATATTTCATCTGACAGTTCTCATCATCTTCTTCTTCTCCTCCTTTTTTTTTTCTTTACTATTATTAGTACTACTACTATTATTGTTGTTATTATTATTGTTGTTGTTGTTGTTATTATTATTATTGTTATTGTTGTTGTATTATTGTTATCTATAATTTGTACAATTAACCTCCCTATGGTTCGACCCCGTTCTTGCCAGTTTATTTATTACTTCGACACTCCTACACTTGGGAGAAGAACATCAATCTTTTGGTCATGTCAATAAACTTAACATGAACTTTAATGTTTGATACTAACATGTTTTGTATTTGTTGTCTTGTTCACTTTTAATACTTTGCTTGTTAAATTGTTAATGTAGATTTATGTTGTATAACACTTGTTACAACAAACACTTAGCACTTTCATAGCCTAATCGTATAGTATAACCTACACCTATACTATAAAAAGAACTTGATTTGTTTTTAACATAAGCTATAAAAATGAATGTCTGACAATATTTACAAGTATTACCATTAATCGAATAAGATAACTAATGTAATCATATTAACAATTTATAATTTGATTGGAACCTCTTTGTGTGTGGTTTCCAATTAAATAATAAGAATTTATATTGTACTTGTTTGACATACCATTAGTGGATCCTCTAACCTTGACATTTGTTGTTATCATTATTTAATTCTTACGTTAATCTTCCATCTCAATATTCTCATCAAATTTTTCTTCTTCTTTATTATTATTATTATTATTACTATTAGTACTACTAGTGCTATTACTACTACTATTACTACTACTACAAGACTACAAGTATTATTATTATTATTATTATTATTATTATTATTATTATTATTTATTATTATTATTATTATTGTTATTATTGTTACTATTGTTGTTGTTGTTGTTGTTGTATTATTGTTATCTTTAATTTATATAATTAACCTCCTTGTGGTTTGACCCCATTCTTACCAGGTTATTTATCACTTTGACACTCCTGCACTTGTGAGAAGACATCAATGTTTTGGTCGTGTTAATTTTATTTAAATCTAAAAGATAAGACATCAATATTTTGGTCGTGTTAATTTTATTTAAATCTAAAAGATTAATTCAGTTTTGAAGTTCACATATAAATAAATTCATGAAAATTAATGTATTTATCCTTCTGGTAAAAATTATAGTATTTATTTTATTTTCACTTTTCACTTTTCTTGTATATAACTTTGTCTCTTTTCTTTTGTTTCTTCTTTTCTTGTTTTCTTTTTTCTTTTATTCTACTTTTACACGTGCATGAGAGTTTGGTCACGTACATTGAGTGACAAACTTTGTAGGGTATCCTCATCATTTTCAAAAAATATGGCCAAATTAGATAATTAGTCACTTCATAATGAAAATAATGAGAATAACCATGCTAGAATACTTAAAGACGACATGCATCCCCTAACAATAAGTGCACCATCATACATAGTTTTCCCCCCTAATGTATCTCATTTTAATTTTAAGCCAAACATGATTCAACTTTCACTTTCTTTTCATTGCTTAGATTTAGAAAATCCATACTTGCATTTAAGAGAATTTGATGAGATTTGTAACACTTATAATAACTCAAATTGTAGCATGAACACCATTAGATTAAACCTTTTTCCTTTTTCATTAAAAGATAAAGCTAAAACATAGCTACAAAATTTGAGACCTGGATCCATTCGTGCTTATGATGAAATGCAACAACAATTTTAAAGAAGTTTTTTCCTTGTTACAAAACAAACTCTTTCAAAAGACAAATCATTACTTTCACTTAAGACAAATCACCACTTTCACTCAAAAACCAGGAGAAAT
This sequence comes from Populus euphratica, assembly GCF_000495115.2. Classification (NCBI taxonomy): domain Eukaryota; kingdom Viridiplantae; phylum Streptophyta; class Magnoliopsida; order Malpighiales; family Salicaceae; genus Populus; species Populus euphratica. The sequence goes on along the minus strand of NW_011500963.1, from coordinate 44,794 downwards.
ATTTTACCAATGTTAGGATAGGTATCAAGACTTGCTTAATACTTGGTCTCGTCATGGTTTTGAGATATGGAGATTGGTTTCATATTTTTATGAAGGGTTAACACCTAAAGATAGATAAATGGTTGAATTGATGTGTAATGAAACTTTTAAAGATAAACACCTTGATGCGACAATAGAATACTTAAACTTGTTAGCTGAAAATGCTCAAAATTAGAACATTGCAGGTACTTATGAGGCTCCGAGTAAAATCCAACCTCATACATCTAATGAAGTCATGTAAAACATTAGGAAAGATCATGACCTTCAATCAAGTTTGCATCTTTAGCTAGAAAAGTCGAGGCATCAGAATTGAAAAAGAGTGGTCAATTAAAATCTATTCAAGACATTGCGTGTCAAATCTGTGAAACAAATAAACACTCAACCAATGACTGTCCAACCTTGCCTTTTTTTAAGGAATGTCTCCATGAACAAGCCTATGCTTAAAACTGTTTTTAAAGGTCCAATCATAACCCATACTCATAAACATACAACCCTCGTTAGAGAAATCACCAAAATTTCAGTTGGAAGAGTGATAATGCACAAACTTCAGAACCATAGTTTTAAGCACATCATAATTTTCAAAACTTTCTTGGATATGTACCTCCTTTTGCTCCACCTTTTAGAAGAAATTTTTAGGAAACTTTGTATGCATTTATTGAAAAACAAAAGACAATTAACACTCAATTGGAAGTATAACATATTTTAAAGATACTCTTGCAAAATTCACATCT
>NW_011500963.1:43717-43866 GCF_000495115.2 Populus euphratica | reverse complement strand
TATTCAAAAACCAATTCTTGAACCTTGTAAGAAAGATGATGAGTTAATCTTTGAGGGTAAGAAAGCGGTTGAATCTGAACATTGTAATGAAAAGACTAATTCCCGACTAGCACTTCCATTTCCTCATGCCATGACCAAACAAAGAAAAT
>NW_011500963.1:43357-43588 GCF_000495115.2 Populus euphratica | reverse complement strand
GTTCAATGCCTTGGTTTGCTAAAAATATAAATTTTCTTGCTTCAGGATTTTTGCTAGCTTACTGGAGTATCGAAGACAAAAGAAACTTTCTAAGTGACGTGCAAAATTTTTACTAAGATGACCCTTACTTATTCAATTATTGTGATGATCAAGTATTTCAAAGATGCATTTCTGACACTGAGGTAAGTAGTGTCATTAAATTTTGTCACTCTAAGGCATGTAGGGATCATT
>NW_011500963.1:42173-42868 GCF_000495115.2 Populus euphratica | reverse complement strand
TATATTTCGTCCCTAAAGCTTTAACACAAGGGGATATTATAGGAAAAACAATGAGAGAGGAACTACAGGTCTTCACAATGTCTGCTTGAAATGAATGCAATGTTTAACCATGCTGATGCCTTCATTGCCTTACCAGGTGGTGTAGGCACATTAGAAGAGATCTTTCATATCTTGTCTCGGGCCCAACTACACATTCACCATAAACCTATAGATTTGTTAAATGTTAATGGTTATTATAATAAGTTGTTGTGGTTTCTTGATCATGCTATGGAATAGGAATTTTTAACATCTTCGGCACAACAAATCATAATCTCTACTGCTACTGCTAAACAATTGATTAACGAATTACAATCTTTCATTCCTGTAATTGATCCTTTCATAAGTTGCATAAATTGGTCATTTAAGAAAAGCCATGAAAAGCTTAGATTGGATTTGAACCTTTATTTGGGAATCTTTGTGTCTTTTGGTTTTATTATTGTGTTTTGTTATTTCTTATATTTGTTTAAGTGTGTTTCAAGTTTGTTAGTGTTCATTATTTTAGGTTATGTCTTCTATACTCTATCTTTCTACTTTAGAACATTGAGGACAATATCTCATTTTAGTTGGGGGAAGAGGGTGGTAGTTAAAAAAAAATTAACTAACTGTGTTTTCTATTTCATAAAGCATGTGCAAAATTGTTGTTACTAGGATGACAG
>NW_011500963.1:34749-41951 GCF_000495115.2 Populus euphratica | reverse complement strand
CACACACACACACACACTTTAACATATGATTGTGGGTTGCACATTGAATTATTACATTATTTAATGTGATTTTGTTAAAGGTAATAACTAAAGGAAAGAGATTATAATTTGCAAAAAAGAAGAAGAAGAAAAAAGATAATAATAAAAACATAGATCAATTTGGTTTCGGAGTCTCCTTAACCTAAGCAATTAAACCCGAAGGAATGTTTTAACACCTAATACCCTAAAGTCAACTGACTTGGGAGTTATTGGCCCAACATTTGTTACATGAGTACGTATCAGTATCTGCAACTCGAGTTACTAAACTTATAGGGGTGTCTCAACAACTAATGCACTAAGACCAACTAGTTTGGAAGTCATTAGCCAAAAGCTCGTTACATGAGTTAAAGATGCATTGTGTTTTAAGTTACATGTATATATATTTAAAAAAAACAAAAAAAAAAAGACTCAACAACCAACACCTTTAATGCTCATAATAGTTCTTTGTCTTCAGTAGCCACACCTCCTTCCACAATCACCACTAGCAAACAGCTACAAAGAAACCATAAAAGAAGGAAACCACAAGGACTCAACAACCACATAAGACTCTTGATTTAAAATTAATTAATCATGCCACGCATCAACCATGTTAGCATACCTCTGCCGCATCAGCCATGACAAAACACGTCACCCGCCCCGCCATAAAAGCAAACTAGCCATGTCAGCTACCACATCTACCATGTCAGTAGGCAAGTCATTTAGTTTGCCACATTAGCAATAACAAATTTTAGCTTCCTCCATCAATCTATCTAGTTAGTGAATCATTCTATCTTTTAATATTTTGAATTTTTATCTTTTCTGGTTTTATAATTTTCATTTAAATTTATTATTAATATTTCTTTTGTGCCTAAAAAAATCATTAAAAAAATCTCACTTTGCATTTTTTTATTTATTAATTTTTTTTCATCAACTTCTTTCGTCATTGATATATAATATCTTATCCTATTTGATAATTGTGAGTTATTGCTTGTGACATCGTATTTGATTAATTATTTACTCTTAAGGATTTAGCATTACATGCTTACAATTTTATTGGTGTAATTTGTTCTTGATTAATCTTCACAAAAAAAAAAAGCGGGATTATCTTTATTTTGGTATAGTGATTTCACTTGTAAGAACCATTTGTGATCTCTATTTCATTTCTAAGTGAGTGTTGCATGCTTTTATGTCATGAGTCTTAACAAAATAAAAGCCCCCACTTTTGACAATTATCATGACCCTTAGATATTTGATATCTAGATTTGTGATATGGATCAATTCTTTAAGTGACATAACTTGTCTGATAATAGAAAAGTTAGATTTGCGAAGATGATGCTCATTAGTGAAGCCAAAATTTATTGGAGAGATGTTGAGGATTGTATAGAGATGAGATGTAAATGATTAGTACTTAAAAATATATTTTTATCAAGGTTTTATATCATCATTTTTGCACTTGAAATATTAATAACTCCTTAACTAGAGCATGTTTTATAAGACCATGTCTAATATTGTAAGATACCTTTAATTTATAGTAAATGTTTATCTTAATACAGGTCTATCACATAAATAAAATGATTGATTGATGAGTTTAACTATTGAAATTGAGAAGACAAAAAGAGGGATAAGCTTAAAAAAAAGATGTTAATGCAGTCTAAATTGGAACACTGTTTAGTCATTTGGTCATATATAAAACTATAGAACTTGGATTTGGGTCTGCTCTATATGGATGGAAAGCTAAGACATAGACCTAAAACATTCATGATTGTCCAAAACTCAATTTTGTCATTTGGATGTTCAAATCTTAGCATTAAAAAACAAGTCAGAATCTGTCTTGTAGCCTAAACACTATTCAGTGTTCAGCCCATATATTGAGTTATAGGAGTCCAAATGACCTTAATTGTTTTTTTGTTGGAAATCTAAGACAATTTTCTGGAACTTTCATGATTCAAGTCTGTTCAAATTCTGACGTTAACATTGATGTTTTTAGTAGACAATAAGATAAGAATTGTCACCAAGTTAAGAGTTGGTCGCACACTTAACAATTAGTCATCAAATCAATAGTTCCCAATTTTGGCCTATAAAAGGAGGCATTTGCCATGCATTTAGGCATCTTGGCTTTCAGATCAAGATCATGTTTTTACTCTTTCTTTTTATATTTTTGTAATTTTTAAGTTTTACTTTCATTAATCTCTTGTTTATGCTTTTCATTTCATTTCCTTTACTTAGTTTATATCTTATTTATGTTTCTCTTCTTTCATTATATTTAGTTAAGTTTATCATGTTAAGGTGAAAATGTTACATTAATGGTGTAAGAATAAGTATAGTGTAAATGATTAGTGCTTACTTAAAAGTGCATTTTTATCAAGGTTTTATATCATCATTTTGCACTTGAAGTATCAATAACTCCTTAACTAAAGCATATTTTATATAATATCAAATCTGATGTTGTAAGGTACCTTTAATTTATGATAAATGTTCATCATAAATGCAGGTCTATCACATAATAAAAGGATTGATTGATGAGTTGAAGTATTGAAATTGAAAAGAAAAGGAGATGACCAAACTTAGAAAAGAGATGCTGGTGGAGTCTAAACTAGAATAATATTTGGTAATTAGGTCATATTTGAAGATGTAGATCTTGGATTTAGGTCAACTTTATATAGATGGAAAGGTAAGATATAGGCTTACAACTTTCATAGGAGTCCAAGATTTAAAAACATCATTTTCAAGTCCAAATTGTAGCAACAATGAAGAAGTCCAAATCTATCCTCCAGCCTATATACAGTTCAATGTTCAACCCATATCTTGAGTTCTTGAAGTCCAAATGACCTTAATTGTTTTTCCTTGACAACTAAGACAATTTCCTAGGACGTTGATGTGGAGGTCTAGTTTAAATTCTGACATTATCAATGATATTTTATTCAAACAAGAAAAGATAAGGATCGTCACCCAGTCAAGAGTTGGCCATCCACTCTTTAATTATTCATCAAATAGATAGTTTCCAATTTTGGCCTATAAAAGAAGGTATTTTTTATGCATTTAGGCATGTTAGTTTTCAAATCAAGATAATGCTCTTGCTGTCTCTCTTTATATTTTTATAATGCTTAAGTTTTGTTTTCATTAATATTTTGTTTATGCCTTTTTAATTCATTTCCTTTACTTCATTAAACTAATGGTGTAAGAATAAGTATAAATAATAATAACAAATGTCAAGGTTAGAGGTTCCACTAATGGTATATCAAACAAGTATAGTATAAACTCTTATTATTGAATTGGAAACCACACACAAAGGAGGTTCCAATCAGATTATATATTGTTAACATGATTACATTAGTCATCTTATTCAATTAATGCTAATACTTGTAAATCTCGTCAAGCATTCATGATTATAACTTATGTTAACAATAAATCAAGTTCCTTTCATAGCTCAGGTGTCGGTTATACCATACATTATGGGCTATGAAAGTGCCAAGCATTTGTTGTACCAAGTGTTATACAACATAAATCAAGATTAGTCATTTAACAAGCAAAGTATTAAAGAGTGAACAAGATAACAAATATAAAACATGTTAGTATCAAACATTAAGGTCCATATTAAGTTTACATTATACTTATTCTTACACCATTAGTGTAACCTTTTCACCTTGACATAACTAACTTAGCTAGACATAATGAAAGAAAGCAAAATAGATAAACAAAATAAGAACATAAAAGTTAACTAAGTAAAGGAAAGGAAATGAAAGGCATAAACTTGATATTAATGAAAGTAAAGCATAAACATTACAAAAAATACAAAGAGAGAAAGGAAGAGCATGATCTTGATCTGGAAACCAAGATGCCTAAATGCATGGCAAATGCCTCCTTTTATAGGCCAAAAATGGGAACTATTGATTTGATGACTAATTGATGAGTGGGTGGCCAACTCTTGACTTGGTGACAATCCTTATCTTCTCTTGTCTGCCCAAAACGTCATTGATAACGTCAAAATTGGAGCCAGTTGTAAACATGAAAGTTGTAGGCAATTGTCTCAGCTTTCTTGTGTAAAACATTCAGCTCATTTGGACTTCTAGAACTCCAGATATGGCCAAAATACCGAACAGTGCTCGGGCTGGAAGACAGATTCGGGCTTCTTTGTTGTTGCTACAATTTGGACTTGATAATGGCCTTTTTAGATCTTGGGCTCCATATGAAAGTTGTAGGCCTATGTCTTACCTTTCCATCCATATAAATTGGACCTAAATCTGAGATCTGTAGCTCCAGATATGACCCAATTACCGAACAGTGTTCCGGTTTGGATTGCACCGACATCTCTTTTCTAATTTTGGTCATCTCTTTGCCCTTGCAATTTAAGTTCTTAAAGTCATCAATCAATCCTTTTATTTATGTGATAGGCCTGCGTTTAAAATGAACATTTACCACAAATTAAATGTATCTTATATTATTAGATATATTATTATAAAACATGCTTTAGTTAAGGAGTTATTGATACTTCAAGTGCAAAATGATAATATAAAACCTTGATAGAAATACACTTTTAAGTATCAATCAAATACCTAACAATATTTATAAGTATTAGCATTATTCGAATAAGATAACTACTATAATCATGTTAATAATTTATAATTTGATTGGAACCTCCTTTATATGTGATTCCATTTGAGTAATAAGATTTTATACTATAATTGTTCAAAAAAATCATTAGTTGATCCTTTAACCTTAACATTTGTTGTTATAATTATTTAATCCTTATATTGATCTTCCATCTCAAAGTTTTCATCAACTTCTTCTTCTTCTTCTATTACTATTACTACTACTACTACTATTACTATTAATACTATTATTATTATTACTAATACTATTATTGTTAATATTACTGTTACTACTACTAGTATTAGTAATACTATTATTGTTAGTACTATTATTATTAGTACTACTACTAATGTTAGTATTAGTATTACTATTACTATTACTATTACTATTACTATTACTATTCTTGTTGTTGTTGTATTGTTGTTATTTATAATTTATACAGTTAACCTCTCTATGGTTTGATCCTAGTCTTGTCGAGTTATTTATTACTTCAACACTCCTATACTTTGGAGAAGACATCAATCTTTTGGTCATGTTAGTAATCAACATGGACCTTAATGTTTTTTGTTATCTTATTCACTTTTAATACTTTGCTTGTTAAATGCTTATTCTAGATTTGTGTTGTATACCACTTTATACAACAAATACTTGGCAGTTTCATAACCCAGCTGTATGGTATAACCAATACTTGTGCTATGAAAGGAACTTGATTTGTTTTTAATATAAGTTATAATCGTGAATACCTAACAACATTTACAAGTATTAGCATTATTCAAATAAGATAACTAATGTAATCATGTTAATAATTTATAATCCGCTTAGAAACTCCTTTGTTTTTAATATAAGCTATAATCATGAATACCTAACAACATTTACAAGTATTAGCATTATTCAAATAAGATAACTAATGTAATCATGTTAATAATTTATAATCCGCTTAGAAACTCCTTTGTTTTTAATATAAGCTATAATCATGAATACCTAACAACATTTACAAGTATTTGCATTATTCGAATAAGATAAATTTTGTAATCATGTTAATAATTTATAATTCGATTGGAACCTTCTTTGTTTTTAATATAAGTTATAATCATGAATACCTAAAAACATTTACAAGTATTAGCATTATTTAAATAAGACAACTAATGTAATCATGTTAACAATTTATAATCTGATTGGAACCTCCTTTGTGTGTGGTTTCCAATTGAATAATAAAAAGATTTTACACTATACTTGTTTGAAATATCATTAGTGGATCATTTAACCTTGACATTTGTTTTTATCATTGTTTAATCCTTACATTAATCTTACACCTCAAAGTCCTCTTTAACTTCTTGTTGTTGTTGTTTTCTTTTTAATTATTATTATTATTATTATAATTTATAATTTATATAGTTAACCTGGGTCTTGCTGAGTTATTTATTACTTCGACACTCCACTACTTGGGAGAAGACATCAATCTTTTGGTCATGTTAGTAAACCTCTTATAACTAATTATATCAAAATGAAACAAAAACTTCAGGAGAAGTACTTACCTTAGTCTTATAGGATAAACTCTTAGACCAATAAAACAATCTAAGACAAGGGAATAAGCCTATCAATGAGTATATAACACAGTTTAACAATTACATAATGAGATACATCATAAGAGAGAATGAAGTCATAACTTTGCGTAGATTTTATAAAGGCTTCAATGATAATCTTCGAAGAGAAGTATTTCAAGGTGTATGAACCATTAAGTAAGCTTGTACCTTAGTTCAAGACTATAAATTGGTTACGAAGAATTAGTGGATGTATCGCCACGACCTTTATAGTATCCCCTCTAGGTCCCAATTCAAAAGTAGTGATTATTTGTTAGGTGCTCCACCTCACATACCTAATCCTAGTAATGCCTAATTTTATAAGAAACATAAGGGCAAACGAGTTGTTAATGAAGTGTCTAATGTGAGTTCATAGGTTAAGTGTACTAATTGTTTAGGTTTTGGTCATATCTTCTTAGATTGCACATCTAAACCCTTAGTCAACAAAACATATAAGGATATGAATAAAGAGGAAGATTGTAGTGTTGAAGTAGGCCTAATTTTGAGGATTTTAGTGACCTAGATTATAGGGATGTGCAAAGAGAGGGAGTTAACATAATGAGTCAACATGAGCTTGAGAATAAAGTTAAGAAAGAGTCTAATATGTTTGCTTTAATAGTAGAGGAAATTTTAGGGAACTCTTCAGTGGAATCGCCTAAAGAGATAAGTATGATCATAGAAGAATCTCATGATATTAGTCCTTCTTAACAACTTGATTTGTCACCCCAGATGCTTGGTGTCCAACATATCATAGGTTTAAAGCAACATGTTAAACTTCCTAGCCCCTTACATCATTCACATGATGTGAAGATAATCCTAGTTTACTTGGTTGTATCCATACCATATCTACATAGGTTTCAAACAATGTTTGTCTCATTTCACACCCTCAATCATATAGTATTTGACACGATTAAAAGATTGATGTCTTCTCCCAAGTGTAGGAGTGTCGAAGTAATAAATAACCCGGCAAGACCGGGGTCGAACCACAGGGAGGTTAATTGTACAAATTAAAAA